>NW_022280095.1:685425-768214 GCF_004355925.1 Anarrhichthys ocellatus
GTGTGTGTGTGTGTGTGTGTGTGTGTGTGTGTGTGTGTGTGTGTGTGAAACCCATGTGCATAGGCTTGTATGTTTATGTGTATATGTGTGTGACTGATCTGATGATTTGGAGGGCAACCCAAGCAGACAGGGATGGCATTTGTTGCATGAGAGGGGGGTTGTACTGCTTCTGTCAGCTACTCTGTTGTGGCACACACACACAAATGTTAGGATACCACACACACACAAACGCATGCACACACACAGCATGCAAACGACTTTGCCTGTGGCTTTTCAGATGCCCCCTGGGCTTTTCCTGTCCATCTGTGATGACAGAATGACCATTCTGCCCCCGAAAAACTTGAGCAAAGCTGCGTAGCCACCACACACACATACAGGAACACCACACCAGAAGCTCCACAGAAACCCGCCGCTTCCCCGCAGAAAAGCAGCATGCATCTTGTTTGTCTAATTGACAGCATTCCAGACAAACACACAAACAAGCCTTGTTGCAGTGAACCCAGTGACACACTTAGCTTGCAACACCTATGCCCTTCTGTGTAATTGATGTGGAAACACACAAGGTGAACTTTTTGTGAAGGCTAGTGCTGTCAGCAAGCTTTGATAATCTCATGTTTTCACTTTTCATTGGAGCTACCTGCGGCAGATGGATTTATGCAAATGTTGTTTGCGCAGAGTTGTTAATGACGAAGATATTATGTGGTATTCCAGGAGAGACGCAAAATGCGGTGGAAATATTGTTTCGATTAATACAATTTCATAGATTTGTAAATGTGGATGTGCTTACTGTCAAATAACGCCAGAGTTTAAATCATAAATCATTCAGTGACTTAAATCAAGTACTCAATTCCACGATATACTCAAAAAAGCTGCCTGGAGTAATTGTCCTCCACTTTACCTTTAAAACAAAAGTTTTATGATGATGTCAACAAAATAAAAAGTTCTAATGTCACATCGCTTCACCGAGGCAGAATCAAGGACAATTATCGTTGCAGTGTATGAATATGTTCAACTAACTGCAATATTTCTGCTTTTACCAAGACAAAACAAAAAAAGAAGCGGGTGTGAACCTTCTTGAATGCTTTGATAAACACGTGACTGGCCTCAGTGCAAAGACGTTTAAACTTCCCTCATTTTTTCCACCAATTATCCGTGACACACTGTTACTGATTTAGCAGGGATAGACATATGGATAACTGCCATGCAAAAAGGTTGTTTGCACCATTTTCTTTTAGTCGTTAGTACCCTCACACAGCAGTCTGCTATCTGATCTTTGGACACAGATGTTCAGACAGAATCACCTGTCTTACAGAGCGATCAATCTGAAATAGATTTGCATTTCGGACAGACGGCTTGGCAAAGGTGTACATGTGTTCCGAATTGACTGATCAAACTGATCTCAGGAAACATGATTCAAAACATTGCAATATACATGAGAATGAATTATTTATGCTGCTGTACAGCTTCAATCAAGGAAATGAGATGAGCAAGCCCTGATCATTACGGGGACGGCTTACATCAAAGCCTCATAAATGTGTGCGTATGCGGGTGCCGTCGCAAATTCACACCCGGTCTTTGTGCGTGATTGACCTAGAGATCACCGCAAAGAAAATTATATGCTGGGATTGTATGAAGTTAATGATAATAGAGGGGAAAGTATGTGTTGTGCATGTCTGTCAAACCAAAGTGTTTGGCTTGGTCTGTGAAATGAACACCTGCGTTATCAGGGCCTGTGTGCCTTCTTGTCGCAATGTGAACCTGGATGTTGTGATGACAGTTCATTTTACACTGTAACAGAACATTTTAACTATATTGGTAGCATTTTTTTTTTATATTATCATATGACATTATGTATCAATGTTGGAAATATGACATTTTCTAAATTTCTTTCATACTGAATTTGGTTCCACATTTTGCAGATGCATGGTAGTAATTTACAGGAGAGACAGAAATAAATGTCACAATGGATTGCACTGTCATTAAATTGGAGTTTGGTGATTGAACATGTAAGCTAGAAACAAGTGATCCCATTTGATTGATTTGATGATAAATGGTATTTTTTTAGCATTTTGATGCCAGACCTCTGTTCACCTGACCCGCTGAAAATGAATCTGATAATGCACAACGCACAATATAAATACAACACATGATATATACAAAGTCTCAGACCACATTAACCAACAAAATGTCCTTCCTAATTGTCATTAAGAATGACACATTTAAGAGCCTTCTGATCTATCGGCAGTCCAATATATAGGACAATGATTGCTTCACATCATGGCATGTGAGTACAGCCTAAATTAAGATAGACTTGAAAAATCAATATTCTTTAATTTTGTTTTTAAGTTGTGGGTGCAACATGTGTCTGCATAGATCTAAACTTGAGTTTGGATCCGTTTTAACCCCCAATCACACACACACACAGTCACCACCTATCACAATAACCTCTCCTCTGACCACAGCCTCTCTCACTCTCTTCTTGCTCCCCAAAAATGATGGTGGCGGTATGTCAGACGCTATAGGGCATCACCGGGTCCACTGGTAAACACAGAGGAATATATGCTGAGCAAGAGAGTGAGAGAGACTCCCTACAATAAAGAGCCATGGGCTCGACTCTTCACTAGCATCAGCAGCATTTTCAGAAGCATTGGGAGCTATTGGCAGACGAGGAGAATAGACCTGCTATTGGGCACCAGAGTCGGCTGTTTCTACTTGAGAGCTACTAAACCCATCCTTTCTGCCTCCCACTGCCTCTTTCACTGGAAATAAGGTCATCCTCCCTTTGAATCTCTTCCAGAGTTGGCGTCCACTGTTTGCACAGTACCTGATCTAATTGGAGGCATGTGAGTGCTTCAAAAACATTACACCTCTGTTGCAACCACTTGTGTTGTGGGATGTTAAACAGCCTGTAGAGTGTTGAATCTTGATGTACCGCTTGTCATGTACGAACAAGCATATGCACCATTGTGAAACTGTTGAAAACAAAACAAAAAGGGAATACGGACCAATCAAGCAAGAGCTGTTTATCAGTACTTTGCTATTGCCGTATTTACGGGTCTGATCCACTATAATGAAGTGTGTAGGCAAAGCAAAGTGAGGATTTTCTCGTTCTCCTCTTTTTCTCATCCTCTTAACTGCTTTCTATTCTCGTCTCTCTCTCCTATTATCTCCGTATCCCTCCCCTCAACTGTGTGAAGAGTCACATTAAATATAAATAGAGCGAAAAGATGGGCAGGGATATCTAATTGTTTATACAGCATATTGAATTTTAGAGGTCTCTATTGAATTAATAGGATATGATTTAATCGTTAAAGATTCATGACGAGATTGTGAGGATGTTGGTTTTAATTCTGTGTGAACCGACAGCCTGGGCTGGCGGAGGCACAGGATAAAATACAGTCGCATAAAAAAGATAAAGAATTTCTGACCTTATCTAACTCCTGAACAAGTGCTCTCAAGGGACAATTGAAATAAAAACCAGTGCAGTGCAGATGGGTAATCAAAACCATTCCACTCCATCAAAATAGAAGTCCACTCTAAAGCGTTACTCTGTGCAAATACAAGCACGCATTAAAAGATCAGCTTTTCTCATCCTATAGATGGACATGCACGCCATTTTTGTATCACTACACACACACACATTCACAGTCATACCGAGTCAGACGTAAGAGAGACTTGTACCCTTTCTTCCATCCCTTTAGGAAAGGATTGCAGGCAGCAGTTCCTATTTATCAGACTGCCAGCCATCTGAAATCAAATTTCCCCTGAAGACACCATGAAATTACAGATATTTTCTCTCCCTGTCCACCTCCCTGCCAAAGCCCACAGGATAAATATCACAACTCTAAGCCTTTCAAGCTGCTATAAGCTGGCACGCTGATGACATTTTGACCAGGCCTGTGTTTCTCCCCAAAGCCTCACTCTAAGTGACACACGCACACACAATCACATACACGTTAACGCACACGTATACACTGTGTCCGGAGTTTCTCCCCTCTCTGTCCCTCTCTGTTCCCCTCTAGCCCCTCTCATAGTGACAGGCTTAGCAATGCAGTGATCCATGGTACTAACCGCCTGTTTATCCAGGCTAAGTGCTCTTTGCTGTGCCACTCCACTTTTCTCTGTTGTCTCAGACCTGTTTGATTGATAAATATTGCAGCCAGCAGACAGAGCCAGCCTCTGACCTTAAGATAATGGAAATAGTTTGGGAAGTATAGGACAAAAGGCTAACCACTAAAATCTCTACACCACCATGTTCAGTATGTTTGAGGGATGGCATGGCAGGTAAGATGGATGGAATTAGGGTAATTTACTGTTTAGCCTTGTCCATGCATTGTGCTGAAATTCCTTAAATGTCCATGGTTAAATAATTGTGATTTACTGATGCACCAAGGAAAACTTGTGTGTGTGTGTTTCGTGTTTATGTATTTGTTTCCTAGAAGCCCCAGGTGGGGCCTGATTATGAATGTAAGTTCAATTTCCAACCTAACAATCTTAATCGAACAACTTATTGAAATGGGTCAAATGGTAAGATCAAGACAAATATGCATACATATGATCACAACCCATGAGCCATTGCCTGCACCTTTATGACTTCGTAATGATTGATTTGTGATAAGCCAGAAGGGGAACGTTGTGTCTTGATGACAGACAGACAATTGTCTCCACCTGGTTTTGTCAGAGATTTATCTCGTGGAATATCAGACACATCCAATCTACACCCTGCCATTCTGAAATAAAGAGACACCTGTGATTCATCAGGGTGTAAAAGGGAAAATGTCCTTTCTGCAGGGTTAATCGTCCGTGCAAATTGCAACATACCTGTGAGTTCTTCAGAATGTAAAGACCACTATCACTCAAATATGGCAGAAAGACCAAAACCGTGAGGATTTACAGTCCTAACTCCTGGCTGAATAGATCAAGGAGCTGTGAGAAAATTGAAAAAGGTACAACATTTGCTGTCAGACATACAACAAGCCCCTCAGCGCACTCTACGTGCTTTTGTGTGAGACACCCTGAAAGAAACAAAAGGAAAATCCAAGTTGAAGGAGCCTAGAGTGACACAGCAGGAACCTGCAGTTACACACTGAGTGATGGAAAGACTTTAGATGCTTCCCAACTGTCTCGGCTGCCGGAGACCTTCACTCTGCCAGCCGCAGAACAGAGGCTTTTGGAGGCACTGCAACTGACAATGCAAGAGATGTGAAGCTATGCCTCTGGGGATTACTGGCTTGCTTCCGAGACAATGTAACTAGAGCTACTACCATGTAGCAAACATTACGTTTTGCAATGCAATTTGCATATGGACAGTTATACATGTAAATGTGGTTATCAAATATAGCAAATATTTATGTTAATCAGGAACAAGATTTGTATATTACTATAATACTATTCAGCCACTGGTTTTCTATGGATGGGATTACAGAACTTTAGATCTAAGCCACATTTCTGCTTTAGCAAACTATTTCAGCACAGCTTCACAATATCAAAACTGCATCAATGTCCGTCTGTGTATGTATTTCAGGGCTGGTGATCTTCTTCCCGAGTCATCAAAATGACCGCTGAAATAAGCTCCTCAAATGAAGGTGGAGAGGTGAACCTTGTCCTACCACATTTCCCCACAGGAGAGATGGGTCTGACTTCCAGTTATACAGGACACATTTGATCTGCAATCTCATCCCATATTCTGTTGTATAATATCGCTGAGACACACACCTCGCTTCATCTCAGTAACTGGTTCTTCTGCTCTCCAGTCTCTTGTCCATTTATTTCACTGTCTCCTTTCTTCCAGCTGAGCCCACGGGGGCAGTGACCTCATCTAAACCCAAACTCTGTGACCGCTCGGCTTCCTGTGTGTCTGTGAGGAGATGAGAGTGCCAGACACCTCTCTTATTAAACCTCTGTTTAGCTATCAAGCCAGGGGGATACAAGCCAGAGACTGGTGGCCTGGACCAAACTGAGTCTCTTTTGTCATCTCCAACATTACACTCTAATTGGCTCCCATAGGTCTTGAGCCTGCTGAAAAAAAGAATGTGTGCGCACACACACACACAGACAGACATGCACGCACACACATTTACAGTAATAATTTCAATAAAGTTTGCTCAAATCTAACAACATATTTCATTTGAGTACTTAAAGTTTCAAAATATTGTCAAGAGTGAGTTTCCAACAATGTTGAACATTACGAGTAAAAGATCATTAACTTTCCTTCAGTCAGCACATTTTATTCAAAAACATGATCGTTAAGTAGGGTACAACATGATCCACTATTGCTTTGCCTCTATGTTGACTACAAGCGTGTCTCTCTTTGTGACAGACTGCCCCAAGCAACTGATAGTGTTTGTGAAATTGCAAATTGCTGTTATGTGGTCTTAAAAGTTTGTGGAAGCTATTTTGTGGAGGATAAAACCAAAAATAAGCCGCAGTCCATCATTAAAGGAACCCTGTTTAGTTTTGGACCGTGACTGGTGCTAAGAAACAATGTTTTGATGAGTGGGTCCCCTGATTTGTTTCTATATAATGCTCTAATATTAGGCAGAGGAGCACACATATGCACAAGCATGTAGGTAACATTTCTTTTGTTATTCATTTTATGCTTTTATGAGATTGAGTTGAAATGACAGTTTCACGCTATTCCACTGATCAACAGTTGGTGGCAAAAAAGCGCAACAGTGCGCTAGCAGAAGAAGACCGCTACCTAATATTGATATGGATGAAAGAAAAATACAATTTCAGAAATCCTCGTTTTGTGAAAACAAAAAGAAAGGTTCAGCTGAAGCTAATATGCAGCTTCATTGGTGTAATTGATTTAATTAATCATGGTCCCATTTTATTTAGTGTGTCATAGCTATTCCAGTGAGCCAGAATGCACAATACCAGGGCCATAATAATTATTGTTATAAATTACATCTGTGTTTACCTCCAATGAAATGTCAAAATGGCCGCTGTGAAAAGGAACTATTAAGTGGCAACCTCCAGGGTTGAAAAACTAAAGGCAACACGGAATTTCTAAAGACTACAGTTCCTTTAATGGTGACTTGAGGCTGACTCCGTGAGCAAGCCGATCCCCACAGACCTACAACATGAAATGCACTTGTTACAGTACAGCAGAAATAAACATGTTTATAGACAAGTGGCTATGACAAACTCCACACAGCAAGGAATGAGGGCAGGATTCAAACCCAAGAGACTACATTGCTAATCACTCCCACCATGGTTGTACAAGTGTTACATTTAATCGTTATCATGAGTTGTGACAGGAAATTACTTTCAATAGCAGCAAGTGTCTTAAATAACATGAAGCCACAGATTCTCATGTCAGAACGTAAATGCAGGGACTCTGAAACGCCTGCAGTCATGACCATGTGTCTTTGTTGTCCCTATTCGATGTGACTCTTCTTCTTTCTTCATGCTCTTTGTGACTTCCTTTGTTCCATCAATATGACACTCATCCCCTGAAAAATGAATAAAGTGGCATCATTTAGGAACCCCGCAAATTATACTCCATTTCTGCTCACCGTCGACTGAGTCCCTCAGGTTTTATATGACCAGCCTCGTCAGCTAAATCATCCTCTCTCTAATACAGCACTGCCATCAACCATATCCCGATGGCACATTCACAGACTATAGATTAATTCACTTTCTCATATAACAATGTTTAATTACACAGCCTTCAGAGCAGCACCATCACAGGCGGAGATTTATGTGTGTTTGTCTGCAGATATGAAGTCTATATAACAGTGCGCTGTCATATTCATCATCCCAAGAGATGAAACTGGGTTTAATTCCTCCCTCTGTTGGGATATAATTACAGAGGTTTACTGAGATGGAGAAGAATTCTGACAGAAATACACATACACACACACTCACATCAGACATTAACACTGATGAGAATTTTTCTTTCTGTTGTGCTTGTTCGTGCACCTTTTTCTGCCCAAAAATGTGTGCCCAAAATAAGTCCCTACCTCTCCTGCACACTCCCACAGGAATTCATTATTGTAATTGTGATTCAGAAAGCAGAGATTTGTATCTAGCTAATCCTATTTACATCACTGCAAGTCTTTCTCTTGAGCTATTTTAGGCACAAGTGTCAGATTAGAGCAAATAAACAGCTAATATAGAGGGAAATGGTTCTGAAAGTCTCTCACAAGCACCCTTAGAGGTAATGATTGTTCCAGTTATTAATCATCTTGTTGATGCCAATCCTGAATGGCCATCTGAACCCTTAGTGGCGTTTGAGCACACTCTCATGCAGCTCCAGCCTTCCTTCGGCTTGGCTAATTGGTGTAAGTGTTGCCATTGAGAGGCCGCTGTTTATATGCAGAGACAAAGCAGAAGCCAGTCCATCGTAATTGGTGAGACTGAAGAGGGCAGAGAGCAGAAACTGAGGGCTGGTGGAGTGAGAAGGGGATTCTTTTCTTTTTTATTAGTTATTGTATGTCTGAGAATGTCCTCTATGGTCATGTCTGTGTGTGAGAGAGATGTTTCGTGAATGGGTCAGCAGGGAAATGAATAGACATAGTCATGCTTTATTTTTGACTTATTGTCAAGTGACTAGCTACAACCCCCACACACATTCCTCCACCACCATCACCATCAAGCTGTCATAGCTATCAGTGACATTTTTTATGCCTATCAATCACTGCCAATCACTCCACATCCGTCTCCAGATGCCTGTCAATCCGTCAATGTTTTTTTCCCTCATATTTTCCAATGCTCTTTTCCCCCTGTGGGTCATTGTCTGTCCCTATAATGTCCCATCTCACTTCTATAAACACAGACATGAGCAAACAAACACTTGGGCACCTATTTGTAATAGTCTGCGACTGTTTCAGGGAGAGACCGTCATCACATTTTTAAAATTGCACGAGCTGAGGGGCCTCAGCTGAAAACTGTGAAAACATTATGATAATTATTCAGTATTACATGTATATGGGATTTAAATAAATTATGTTACAGAGAGTTGAATAAATGTTTTTCTTTTTTCAAATGCATTAACCATAATGCCTTGGTTCTCTATCTCTATCTTAGAAAGAGTGTAATTACAGATACATCAGTGAGAGGCATTTGGAACCCAGCATGGAGAGCCTGCACATTGCCTTCAAACCATGTGATTGCCACAAAAAAATATCTAAAATATTTGACTATATCCACTCTTTTGCATCACTTCTCTCTACTGCCAACTATCCAAAAGATGAATTGTCCCACAAATGAACAGCACTATGTATGTAACCACCATCCTATCACACCTGCCATTATAATGCGTCTGTGTCTCGGGTGACAAAAAAACAAAAACAAACAAACAAACAAACAACACAGACTGGGCGTATTCAAGGCAAACCAAATCGCCAAATATATTTGATGTACTCATAAGACATCTCAACGGGAAATTTTCACATGTCGTCGACAAAGCCAGCTTCCACAATTTGAGACACAACTGGATTAACGGCTTTGATGGCGTATTTTTCTGTTGACGCATCATAACGGATTAGCATTTACACTAGAAAATGCGTGGTTTGAGCGATCTGCTCAGTGTGTCTTGGTGGTTGTCCACACTATATGTATCTAGATCCCATCACCCAAGAGGCATTTTAAAACCAAATGCAAACAGGGTAATTTACTGATGGTATAGCTTATCTATCATGTCAATTATATCATAGGCCGCTTGAGATTTCTGTTCTGTTTTCAGAGAACGGGTAAAAGTTGGCGGTCAACATGATGTAACGGGAGATGGTGCCGTGGCTCAAAAATCTTCTCTTCGAGTACGAACCACGAGAGAGGGCTTTCATCCTTTTGGGACGTGACCATGCTGCCTCAGTGAACTGCAACATCATGTCAAGGCCTGAGATGACGAATGCTAACTTCGTAATGTGTGGGTTCCATCGACGAGATGCTTGGCCTAAGAGTGAACAGCGATGAGGCAACAGGTGGATGCATTTGGTGCACACAACACTTCACCACCGGAGACAAAAGACCTCTTCATCTGCGCTGAGCAGTACGGAGTCAGTGTTTAATTTTGGAGAGTTGTGCATCGAGGGCAGAGGGGCAGCACTCTGGAGAGTCATTACATCCATGGGTGCTTATGAAGATCCATGTGAGGGGGAGTGTGAAAACAGTTGGACCACTGCTGAGGCTGAGCAGATGTTGTAGGCCAGCGGGCTCTAGATGCTTGCTTGTGCATAATCAGCAGCAAACCAAACTGAGTGGTAGGAGATGGCACAATTTCTTGAAAATGTTGTCATCCAAATGTAGTGGCTGAGAAACCAGGTAATCACTGAGCTTTAATATGGGCAGGCCCCATAGGGCTGAACAGGCTCACCTTGATTGTCTAAACATGTATATGCAAAATTTCAGTGCACTCATTTTCGAAGATAAGCAGCTATGCCTGTGGAGACCTGTCAGCGGGCGAAGTCTGTGTGAATGGAACTCTTCATCTGCTAATTATTTGTGATTGATGCCAAAAGTGATTGGCTTACATACGTGTGTCATAATGAGCACATACACACACACACACACACACACACACATAAACACAGGGAGATGGAAAGAGGTAATGTTGGCTGATGGTTGCGCTTCTGATGGATGTGAGAAAGAGACAGGTTTTCATTTATTTCCTGTTTTGGGTTTTGGAGGGATAATGTGTGCGCATGAGAGAAAGAGAGTGTGTGTGCGTATGCGGTATGAGGAGAGGGGGGAGGGCTTATTGGTGAGTGGTGGAGAACTGGAAAGCTGAAGGCATTCATTAGCTTCCCAGTGAGTCAGAGCCAGCATAACAAAAGGTTGAGGATTATAAGAAAGGACGTTGTACAGTACATAGTATAGCATTAGTACTGATTGTGATTATGGTTCCATTAGGCATAGAGGACGGAAGGGTGGTTAGGAAAAAGATTTTTCTGCACACTTAGATTTTTCCAAGAGCAACTCACCTCCAACCGACCACTTTCTGCAATACAGATTGGCCCTTGTTGAAACATTTTACCCATAACCCTGAAAAACTACATTTGTGTGTGTGAACTCTACGTCAAAAAGCACCTTAATTCCAGTTCAGTCTACCCAGCTGGAGATATTTTAAAATCGCCCTCATTATCTGCAGTTGTCTGAAAACTGCCCTGTTCTTCTCCGAGTTCCAACATCACCCCATAACAGCCGGTGCACTATACAGGACAAAGACGCTGGCTGAAAGCATAGTCAGTACAGTATGTCACAGGAAGAGTGAGGGAAAAATAGACACTTTCATTTAACACATTAGAACATTAGAAAAACATCAGTCATTGATTTAAATGTCAACCATTGCCTTATTTATGTTTTGACTCTTCATTTTAAATACCAACATTTGATGAATTATGACATTTCAGATCTAGTCTACACCTGCAGCATTCTCTTCACATGACTTTTAGTGAGGGCTTGGAAAGACTCCCTTTACACAGAGATGGAAACTTGGCAGAGCTGACAGGCATCGTTGTTTTTGCCCCTCTCTGCCTGGTGGAGAGAGCCACTAACTGCAAATGCTGCAGCTCCCTCAAGAGAGCTATTCAATTGATTTGTAATGGATGGCACCTTTGTAGTGTCTGTCGAAAAGGGCAAGAAGAAGTGTGCTATAAGCGTGTGTATGTGTGGGTCTGTGTGTGGAAACCAATTCACTCGCAACAGAATGCAAGGAAAGAAAGTTATTAATTATTGTTACGACACTTTCTCCTGATTAAGTAGCAGGTGCTATTTTAACACACCTTGCTTACCAAGTGGTTGCGTTTGCTTTGACATTCTGTGCTGATGTCGATGTGAGGTGTGTACTGTTTGTTTTCTATTTGCTTGTTTTTGCTTTAAAGGTATACTCTCTAAGATCAATGTTTGTTTGTTTGCCTGGTGAATTATTAATTACTTGCAAGGCAAGTGGGGTATTCTTCTTTGAAGCTGAGCTATCCAACCTTGCAGATTCCCTCTAATGATATGAGCAGAGCCTCAACCCTTCAAAGACCTTTAGGAGTCTCTGTACTTTCCATAGGACTGCAACCCAAACAAGCTTGAACTGTTTGCAGTTTTCTATTATAATGGTATAGATTGTAAAATTGCGGAATCTGCGAGTCTCTCAGACATCACATCCGGCTAACCCTTCTCCTATCTGTGCAATTCACTGGTGAGCCGTTCGTTGAATAATAGAAGAGCAGTCCTTGGATGAAGTCAGCTAAAGGCATAGTCTTTCTTTAGAAGACAATATCCTTAAAAGTAAAGGATAGATATCACACAGATTTAACATTTGTGCACCAGCATTTAGAGGCTGAAAGAGGCAACCTCAATCAATATTAGAATACTGGATCCAAACCAGGAGGAGAGAGAAAGGTTGAGCTGACTGCAATGATATAAAAAAAGACACCAAAACAACCATGTCTATGTTCTTATATGACAGCTTTTAAAGTCTTCAGGTCAGGCTCCAGTTTGGCTTGTGAATGAAGCACCAGAGATAGGTAGACTGAGAAGTAGATTACCCCATCCAAATTCCCACCTTGGATGGAGAAAAGTCCCACTGTGCAGACCTGTGCTAGACGAGAGACAACAGAAGGTGGATAGGTTGAAATGGGGACAAAACGAGGTCCTAACATCGTAGTTAGTAGGGCAGGAAATCAAGAGGACAGCAAGCTCAGGGGAGGGAACTGTGTGTGTGTGTGTGTGTATTAGGATGGACGCATATGAGAGGCGATAGCACACTCCATATGGGGCGCCGACCAGCTCCAAGCCAGAGCACCAGGGCACCAAGGGAAGGGGCCGGTGGAGAGGGGTGGGGGTGGGGCCTCTCCCCACACAAAGGGCTTGTAAGCTGGGGAGCCATCTGTAAGAGGATGACCTGTGGAATTGTGGTTCAGACATTCACAGTGTGACGGCAGAAAACAGACGGAAACGCTCAGTGGTTTCTTCCTATACCAACTCCCACCCATGCACATGTGCTAAAACAAACTGTGCACTCAAACACAAAGTCCTAATGTCTATGTCTGTTATTTTGCCACTGAGCAGAATAGAACAGTTGCAACTGGAGGTGTACAGAGACCTCATTATCTGTATCTGTTTGACCAACAAAAATGACCTCTCTCTATATCTGGATTTGAATAAGAGACCAGATGTGGGCGTGGTTTACACCAGATGTCACATTAAATCTGGCAAATATTGTATTTTCTAACCCAATATCCATTTGCAATGCAATATTTGTGCATTAAAAGCATTAAATTGATTTGATATTGGAATACAATTAATCATGAAATAGATTTCCACAGCCTTATACTGTACTTTTCATCTCTCTTTTGTTTTTATTTTTAACTAAAATAAGCTTTATGAACTGTATGAACTCCACCACCACCACCGCCCCTTTAACTGAGGGACAATGAACAATCAGAAATTGAAATTCCCATGAAACCTATGGCTGATATAGACAGCATGATAGATCTCACACAGATGAATAATGACTGTAAAACATAATTTTCAATATTTTGACTAGACGTTTTAAATTGAGGAAAGGGGTAAAAACAGCATGTTCTAAGCTTCAATTTGATGTATAGATTACAATTACAATCAACACTTGACACGGTATTGCAAAATATAAACCATATGTTAGTGTTTCTTTTTTACCTCTATTTCTTTCAAATTATTTACTAAATTAACCAAAACATTGACAACGAGGATGGTCAGTTAATACTAAATAATAGATAACTATAAAATATTTTATAAATAATAAATTAATATGAAACAAAATTTAAATCGTTCCCTCTAAACAGAAAGTAAATCTCATGATGTAGAATTTACCAACAAGGCAAGATAACATTAAACCAATCATTCTTTTGTCAATCTGTGGCTTTGATTTACGATGTACTTTGTTGCTTGCGTTAGCGCAAATGTTTGCCGTCCTTCAAACATCTGCACTCATTCTGCATTAGTGCTATCATGTTTTCTAAAAAGCATGGTAAAAGTGGAGCTAGGCTGCAGGAAGCATGTAACAATTACTATGAAGGCTACACGAGTGTGCCATTAAAGCCTGTTTGCATATGCAAGTCCCAAAATGCCCAAAAAATTATCAATTGCAGACAGGAAGCGAGAAAGAGCCTTGATAGCTTAAATACAATAATTTACGAGCCTATTCACTCAGATGATACGGTTATTTGTGTAGCAATAATGAGAGTAATTATCATTGTCAGTGAAAAGGATTTTATCTTGAATTCATGCAAATTAATCATTTGGTTGTGAAAGAAGCTTAATGGCCTTATCAATGGACTCCCACCCTCACTGACACAAAATGAGTGTTTACTGGCTAGAATGTTTGTAGCTGAATACAGTCCTTGATCAGCACACGACAGCCTCAGACACCCAATTGTAAGATTAGAGGGAACAAGGAGAGGCTGAGGGCTGAAGATTATTTCTGGACATTTGGAATATATTTGTGTGAGAGAGTGACACAGAGTGAGAGAGAGGGAGGCGGTGGGGATCTTCGGTTCCTTTCCATTTGGTCAGATTCATTCTCCATTGAACAGGAGTCATGTCTTTTTTCAAATCATTATTTACCAGTAAAAAGACTGATATGCCAATCACATGCATACAAAACCACTAGGGCTCAACACTAACTTTTAGAAGTGGTTTCCAGGCTGGCCACCAGGCATCAGCTTTTAGTTGTGGAACCTGAAAATAAGGTTGCCATTTACAGTCACCTTACATTTTGAGTAATTAAGATACTATGCAGTTCTACATCTGCCTGATAAAGCAAATGTCACTTGTGCTTATATCATGTGTATTTTGTATATGCACAGGCAGAGTCATCTTCCTTCCAGCTCAAATATCCTATACTATAGGTCCTATAGTGTACTTCGCCTGCCAACACTTCATAAATTCTCTTTTTGTGTTTCATTCAGGTTCATCTGGTTCTTTGTCAGTTTAATCAATTTGCACATTTGTTTGTGATAGTGACCATCACAGTCAAACAACTTCATTTGATTCAGCATTGTCTCTAAAAATGTATTTATTTTAGGCTGCGTGTTTTGCTATAAGCTGTCCCTATTTTTTACATTTTAAAAAGTGTTTGCCACTAATGGCATCCTGAGGCCAAATTTCTCTCTCCTACTGTCGAGCCCTGGCTACTTTGCTAACTCCCACTCCTATGAGGAAACATAATACAGAAAAGGCAAAGACATACATAGAGTCAGACCTATAGTTCAGGTAGATTTTGAACTGTTAGAAATGAAATGGTACTTTTATAACGGATAATGCATCTGGGGCCCGTTGTGTGCGTGTGAAAGTGCACTTTGGCATTAGAGGACTGAGACTTAGGTTGGTGTTTCACTATGAAAATATGCTGCCTGGATTATATAAATAAATCAGAGAAAACATTCAAATTAGACATATCAATACCAATGCTAGTAGTTTTAGTGTTAACTTCTCATGTGTGCACGTCTTTACTCCAGAAACAGCCCCAGGTGACCTTAACTCCATATCAACAGATGTGTTTCTACTCGAAAACAATTCAAATGATGCCATAGTAGATAGAATTTGATCAACTTTTATTCATGCCTTTGGTCAGTTTACTTTGTATTTTTTTACAGTAAAACTACTGTAGCGGTCTCATTTAAAATGGGTAAATATACCAGTGGGTGTGAGCCGCTCATGCTTTTACTCTGCAGCAACCTTTTCAACATTCAATAAGATGAACACTTTAACACTTGGGAACTACCCAGGAGATCTGTAGGCTTCAGGATGTGGGCTGAGCAGCTGGAGGTGGTGTTTTTAAGGCTGTCCTAATGGTACAGTGGCTGTTAAAGTCTTCGTCATTCAGGCAAGGTATCTGTACTAACATCCCTAAGGACACAAATAAGCCTCCTCTGAGCATGAGGATCCTGCACCACTACCGCTAGTATGCATGAATAAAGAGCAGTGCTGTGCAGCAAGTCTAATGCATCGTGCCATATAGCACTGACCCAATGCTTGCCTGACTTATTTATAAGTTAGTTTTCTGACTAGTGTTGAGAGCTCATTGATTTGATGTCAGCTAATTTACTTCGGTCTCAAAATATCCAGTGAAACTTCTGCAACCGCTCCTGCAGTACTGTCCAGTTCTCTACTTTCTGCACGCTCGGGGTTTGAAACCGACTTAAATCTGGTGTGCGGATTGGAAAATAGATTTCTCGTAATGATTACATTAAATATGAGACGAACGGGCCAGTAAAATGAACTATTGTCAAATGCAAAGGTTCAAAAATGAATGTAAAGTTTGTGAATCTTTAAATGGGATCATCTTGTGTTTACATAGGTCTGCTTTTAAATTCAAATGCTCTCTGCACCAACCCATACACACACCATCACGAACCCTGCCCACTGACCTAGATGCCAAAATTGAGCACATACAGTATGTAATTATAAGGGTTATTTGGAATAACAGTGTAAAGTTCTACTGCAGAGACAACATTACATTCGTAAGGGACTCTGGCTAGATAAAGGGATCACACCATGACCAGAGCTATTCTCATTATGCCCTCATTTCAAAGTTAAGGAGCACAAAAGTAGCCAAACGCACCGGCAATATGACTTTATTTGGTCTCTACATCCTAATGAACGTCCTAAAGCTTGACCAACCATGTGTTTCACTGTCTTTGTCGGTCCATTAAATCACGACGTGGCCATCTTGGCTGGTAAATGAATGGAGTTTGTCATCAAAAAAGTATTTGGTTTCAATTTTTCAAAACAAATCTCAGACATATCCATCCATTTACAAATAAATAGATACATCCCACAAGACCAGTTTAACATTCAAATGTGCTCACCTTCTGAATCTACTTTATTGTAACTGTAAAAAAACGGATGTGAGAGGAAAGTATATCCTTCTTTAAAGTGTGTGAATGAATGCTGGAGAGCCAAAAGGGTTTTACGGAATATTTAACAGGGCATCAAGGCTCCTTTAACCAGAGGGGCAGCTGAGTGTCTTTGTGCACCACACTCCTTTCAGTGTTGCTCTCTTTTTGTGTGCAAATAGGAGTAGGGCATGGAGACATGTGGGCAAAAGTGATTATAGGTGATTGTGCATGTCTGTATGTAACTGGAGTGCTAATCATATGGAAATGCTGGTCTTCACTGTTAAAGCATAAGAGTTCTGTGGGATCTTGGATCCCTCCACTCACTGCTGAACAACACTTCAGAGGCCAAGATTGTACCTATGACAACAACTATCTTAAAACGAACTGTTATTCAAGACTTTGTCCTTCCCCTTTAAAGCCCTGTATTATACTATATGAATATTATTATCATGTCTCTCCTTCACCTCTGCCATTTCAACAGCCCCTTCATTCTGTGTGTGTGTGTGTGTGTGTGTGTGTGTGTGTGTGTGTGCGCAAGCATTGGTAAAACAGTCCTGAATGAAGGATATGATAATGCAGGGGTTTAACACAGACACATTATCATTCCAGTCCACTTCCAGGACAAGATAAGGTAGAAACATAAAAGCAGAGACATAAAGGAGGTTTAAATATCTATCTATCTATCAACCCGCCTCTCCATCTATTTATCTATCCATCATTCCATCTATCTGTCCATATATCTATGTATCTATATCTCATTGACTGTCTGAGTACGAGCCCCTTTTATTAACCTGCTTCATATTTCTCTTGCTGTGCGACATGGCAAGCAAACCGCTGACATTGAAGCGGCTCCTAATTTGGGCAGAAAATTGGCCTGTATCTCAAAATTGTAAATAAAGTGACAGGACAGTAGGTGAGATTTTACTGCCAGTTTTCCCAGTTATTACTTGTTATTTTAGGTGACAATCACATTAAATACCATGATAGTTAGAGGCTGAGGTAGGCATAATGTACCTGCACAGTCTTATTTCTGCCTGTAATGTATATGACCATGTACAATTCATTCGTTATTAAGTTTATGTTACTGACAGAGAGAGAGAGAGCCTGCCTGCTAACCACGGCTTCGGGCTTAATCCCTTTTACCAGCAGATTTAACTTAGTTACTGCAAGCTCAGGCATTATACTGTATTTGTAGAGATGTGGACATGCAAAGGTCACATTATTTGACTTCATATCACACTGAACAACAACAGAACTGAGGAAATGGTTCTGAAGCAACATATTGGTCTTCCTGCTCCTGAAATACTTCTGCTATCAAACTTTTAGCACAAGACATATCATATACAACTATGACAAATAGGTTAAAGCATTTACTCATGTTGAAGTGTAAAACTGTCAACATCCATTACAGTCATATAGAACGTCAGTAGAACGTCAACCTGCAAATCTGCTCTCAGTCTTGGAGAGACTTGGAGAGTTATTGTGGAACCTTTTTTGTAAAAACTGACATTCACACATTTGGCCTGTTAACATTATCCTAAGTCACACTGTCGTGGTGTGAACAAAGTGATAATAATTGCTAACTTTGTAGTTTTAACAGGAATAAAGAGATACTTGACAGTTATCTTGTGCAATGCAAGTGAGTACCTCCACGAATACGTTTGAGTGGAAAACTAAGATAATGTTTGCTTTCCATGTCAAATTTTGGTTATCAAGTATAATTCCCAAACCTTATGCACCTTATTTGTCACCTGCTTGCAAACATTTACAAAGCTAATTTTTTTACTTTGAAGTATCATTGTTTATCCATGATTAATATTGATGACAATGCGTGATCCCCTATCGAGAGCTTCATGTCGGCTCCTCTCTGTTTCCCCCTGGCCTGCTTGTTTTGCCTTTGCTACGCTATAGAAGGTGCCAAGATTCATGCAACGTTTTGTTTAATTACCGAAAATATATGGCGAAAGCACTCTTTGATTTTTAGGTCTTTTACACAGTGATTTAAAATATCCTTTGATATTTCATTTCATTTTCAAGACAGGATAAAAAAAGCCCATTTGGTAACTTCTCCGTGGCAGTAGATTCATGTGTAACCTTTCATAGACACCAACTGTCCCTAAAATTATATAGAGATACTACTATCACTGACATGGACCCCTCCCTCATCAGGGCATTCAGTGTCAGACCAAAGACTCAACTACCAGATTGTAAATGTAATGACTTCATCTGAAATCACTGATCTAATTAATATAATCCTCTCTGTACAGTTTCAACCACACAAATTAAGCAAGGCTGGTTACAAAAACAAACTCTATTCATGATGAATCAGCCAGTAAAGCAGGTCTCACTAAGAACAGTTCAGCATCAAAACAGAGACTGAAAAAATCAAAGTGGTATAACAAGGGAAGCAAAAAGCCCCCTACTCCCTGCACAGGCCTTCCTTACTTGCACACTCGTGACATAAAACAGCCGTGCGACCATGTTTCTACTCCCATTCTTTTTGCGGTGACGTTCAGAGACATGGGAACACGTGTTTCATTCCAGCTGAGCAACGGAAACACAACGGCCCTTTTCAGCGCCACCCACTTGCCTCTACAGAGCTGTTTCCTCTCAGCCAGTCTGCTTATGCTCCCACTGAGCATTTATCAGCTTCTCCCTCACAGACACACGCTTCCCACACAAAACAGAGGCTTGCCGCCACACACAAGTTACAATGCAGCAAACCCCGCGCAGTCACTTTGTCACGTTTTCACCAGTAACAATTCCTCTTTTAAAATGTGCTTTGCTGACTTTAAATAATGATCAACTACCCCCTAACCATCGGGGCAAGTTAGTAGTGATATCCCAGCATGACCTGTGTCAAACTCAGGTTAACGCTGACGCGATCGTAGGTTTTCAGCACCACGGCCAGCTCCGGCCCTTTCCAGGCAGCCTTCCCTTGGGCTGTAGGGAACGCACACTGGTGTCACACAGCGGCAGAGAAGGCAAAGCTGGCTGCAAACTAACACATGCCCCCCCACAGATGTGTGTGTGTGTGTGACATGTATTTTCAGGAGGATACACACTCCAGTTCCCCAAAACCCGCTTGATTACCCAATTACAATAAAATAATTAGAAAACAAAATGAGCAGCCTAACCCTGACAGATCTGACAGATGACAATACAAACAATGACAAGTGCAGCTGGTTGAAAGAAGAAGGAGATGAGTTTATGGGCCCATGCAGGTTGAGCACCATTTCATATAGCACCTTATTTAGTCTCCTTAAATGCCATCACCAATGTGCACCACGAGCCACCAGACCGATCACCTTCTCGTTTTGCTTTCCACTTATTTCCCTACATGCTTACGCACACGCCTGTCATTGAACAAATCCATTCAATCAAAAACAAAAGGAGCAAAACAGATCACAGGCGGTACCTCTGAGGATCAGCGGTCACATTTCAATACAAACAGAAAAAGAATTTAATTGGAAAACAAATCCAGTTTTCAGTCTAACATGGCAGAATATTCGGTGTGCGAGTGTGTCCTGTGCATGGGTGCGTTAACTGCAGTAGCAGATTGTAGATATATTGACACAGATTGTGCTTCAAAACACCGCAACAGTCATGATATGAAAAACAAGAACTGATCAGAGTAAATTATTTCTGAGCCATGCGTGTGTTCAATTACAATTTTAATCCAAATATTGATCTCAATTCATTGGGCTCCATCAGAATGAAATTTGATAAGTGTCCCAAAAGCTAAATCAAAAATAAAACAATCAAGTTGAAAACAAGAATGACGGTGGCGGTGGCAACATGATTCAGATAACAGCACTAATAATAAAACACAACAGGTATGGGGCAAAACAAATATTAGTTAGACGAGTTCTGTAAGGAATAACAAGACAATTTATATCATCATTCACATACATATTATGACTCTGTTTCATCCTCTATCCATCCATGATCAATACCATTACATGTTACCTTCCCTTCTAAACCAGTACTCTTTGTTTTGGCACTCTGATTTTCATGATGGACAGAATAATCCTCCACAGACACGTCCCAAGAGGTAACGGATGTCCTTCTGTTGTAGACTATGTGTAAGTCAGCATAATGGGACCGTAAATGACCTATTAAAATGATACAGTAATACATCATCTTGCTGTGTTGCTAAACACACTATGAATGCAACGGTCAGCAACAAATGAGAAGTTGAAAGGGGTGAGGATGCCCCAAACCAGTAGGATACATCGTCCATATACCGTGAATGTTTTCTCTAATTGCAGCGCTTTTTTTCCTCTCATATCAGAGGAATTATCAACCAGGTCTAATGAACCACATACGTCACTTTTAGCGTCATAAGTGAAATTCCATTCACCCCCACTGTATTGGGGTAAATCTCAGTCGAGGATATCTCAAAGTAAAACAAAAACTGTGCATGTCTATAATATACGGTATATATATATAGCACTTCTTAGAGAAGGACAAGGTAAAAATAATACTTAAGTGAAAAGTAGAAGTAAACTAGCTTTCAGTTGCATACTGCTTATGGTTTGACTGCTAAGTAATCGTAGAATCTTGATACTGTATGTCAACTGTGCCATTTTCTGGGCACTTCTGGCCTTTCAATGTCACCTACGGCTGCATAGTCTGTCTTGCAGGACTATGAATTAGAGCATCATTTCTTGAGAGCTGCCGAGATATATACATAAAAACAAAAAAACCTCGGGACAGCCATCTCATATCGCAGTTCAGACAGAAAATGACAGACCAAAGGTCACCAAGATGAAAGTACAGGTTTCATTGCACATTCAAAGCATGCACCGCTGAAAGTGACTGCACAGAGCAGTGGCGTTGTGATTTTTAGGGGGTATGCAGAGGCCTGAGTGCTAAAGCTACTGCTTATTGCTGACTATGGGGTGTAAAATACTTCCAGTTGAAATGAATGTGATAACACACAAGCTGAAGAACCCAAATATGATGATATGTCCTTTCTCAACAGCTGCTGCTTGCTCAACAGGTGAAACAGGTAAGTCTAAGAACTCAATTGTTTCATTGACATCAGTGCGCTTCGCTGTAACTTAGAAAATCACAAACGGGAACATGCTCTCATATTTCTCATTTTCTTATTTTTCTAATTCCTGTTTCAAACAGATCACCAGTTTTTCACGCAGGGGCATTCAAAGCCTTGCGATTTTTATTGCCTGTCTTGCTGCATGAATAATGTCCCATTAAATCTGCAGTGACAGTTGAACTAAATCATGACCCGGCTTTAAGGAAGCCATTGACAAGAAGGAAAGCTAAGTCCTTACAATTTTCTGGGGCCAGATGGGGGCTGATGGAGTGTGAAGCACTTAAAAAGCTAAACATGGTGCCCTTTTACCTTTTACAGTAATTCAAAAGTGGTTTTTGAGGGCCTTTCATAGATACTCCGGCAGTCTTTCGTAGGTTGCAGGATATCTATAAAAAAAAGATTAGATGCAGAAATTGAAAGTGTTACCGTTCAGCAGTCTCCTATCCGTTAGCTCTAACTCAGCCATATTATAGCAAATAACCATATTTGCGTATGCTGTCCTTTCTTTGTCTCCTTCTGTACAGCAGCCTTGGATAGCAGTTTACAAATGACGTTGCCGACTCACAAAGCCCTAGTCCATTGTGTGCTGCTCTTCAGAGGCCACACGATAGCCTAGTTCCAGCCCGCTATCTTCAAGCCTTTTATTATTATCAGAGATTTAACATGAACAACAAAAACTGCTTTAAAGCAGAGGTGGCTCGTGGCTTCAGCATGGGCAAGCAAACGTCCACGAGTTGTTCCCAGCTCTCGCAATGTTGTTTTTACCTCCCTGACAACCATAGAACAGATGCACAGCCTCTGAAAAACTTCAGGTAGCTGAGAGCTAGACAGGAGTCCTGGGACATGCCAGAGATTGCTATTATTGTTTCAGGGCCCCGAGTTAGTATTAGTCTGGAGACCCAGAAATTCTAGCAGTACACCTGCCTCTGAGTTGAAGTGACAGCTCCCTACTCACTACCTTGTGTCTTTTCTGCCATCACTACAGTATCATACCGATCAGAGGGTATCACATAAAGAGCCTACTTGATTCTTTTACTTTGTGAGCAAGCTCCCAGCGCGCCGTCTTACATTTGCACTCACCAGTGGAGTGTGCCTCTCAGCAATCCAGCAAGGAGGGAAATGGTCTAGTGATTACTCACTCACTCACTCTCTCACACACGCGCACACACACGCGCACACACACAAAAACAAATACGTATACAATAAATGGCATTTAATTAAGGACCGATTGGAAAGCAATATCAGCAATATCTTTTTTTCTATAACTTGAATGTTTTTGTTGTTTGAGTATATAGAGTATTATATTTATGCTATATCTGCTGCATGTTACACTTGAGATATATATATATATATACATATATATATATTCCGTTTTGTCTTTTGAGTTTGAGAGATTATGAATCATGTCAAACGTTTGTATAGCTAAATGTAGCCGATTTTTACATAAAATTAGATTGTCTTGATTAATATGAGTTTTATGTCAAACCTAAATTAGGTATATATATATATATATATATATATATATATATACACACACACTATGTATACTAGCTATAACACTAGATGAGATAAAATTCCCCTCATGGTCATAATCAACCAAACAGCTGGGTAAATCGGCCTCTTCCTTTCTTCGCCTGCAAGCTTATAATGAGCTGCAAAGCGTACTTCATTTGGAAACTCTACCCTCTCTTGACACATTCAAAAATAGGTTCAATTAATGGTCATTGTGATGTTATCTCTCCCTGTTTGTAATTGTATTTCCTAATAATAAATATACTGTATACTTGTACTTTGGTCATATTGAATGAGGTATCCCAATTTTGACTGAGGACTTAAAACAACAATTACCTCAAACTAAACCTATTAGTATTAATATATATTAATATTTCTAATCTAAATGTACAATATCGACCAGGCAAAATGTCCTCACTAACCAGAACTGTTCTTACTCTCAAGGTCTAAAACAACACACACACACACTTACCACTATAAGCCACAGACTGTAGACGTTCAGAGTTATTTACATATTGCAGCCAGTGTACCCTGTTATTGTATGAGTGTGTGTGTGTGTGTGTGTGTACTGAGTAGAACAGAGTAAAGGATAGCTGGAGATGTCTGTAGAGGCTGCACTCCCACTCTGTCACAGCAAGAGGTCCGTAGCTTCAACTCCACCTTTATTATGAAGGACGGCTGTATATGCACAGCTCTAAAGGTAGTGGAGTGTTCAAAATGTGAGTGTGATGTGAACATGTCTACTTATCATTTAGAAGACAAAAGCTTCTACTTTGAGAGTGGTAAAGGGCAGGGTTTTATTGTTGGTTTGCAAGTTTAGGAGACACAGCAGTGGACTAAATGATGGAGCTTGTAAAAAGAATTAGCTCCATGGACTATACCAGATGTAAGATATAAGACACTCGTAAAAAGCAACAGATATAGTAAAGTTTACAGTTCAGCCTTGTTAAGATGTGGCAGGCCTCAAGCACACAACTCCTAGACTGTAAAACCTGGAAAACACTGGGATCCCATATTTTCGAAAAACCACCTTTTACTTGTCCATAAGGACTGAAAAAGAATCATGATTAATAGCCTGTATAGCAGACTCTATTATCAACCCAGTGTGTTACTTTGTAGTTTTTATAGTTTTTATAGAAACTTATAAAAAGGCCCCACTTGGACTCTATACTAAGTGTATATCAACTTTAATATAAAATGTTACAACATCCAATTATAAAAATGTACCAGTATTGTGAATGTGTTTATCTGCATCATGCGATTATGTGTCTGTGATTGTGGTTTCATTTTTGAAATGCCATAATTCAACAACAGTACACAACAAAGCACTAACACAGCAGGTACAGTATACACTTAAAGAGTAGATTAGGTTTTGGAGTACCTAGCTGCATAAATTTGCATGTTCATGAGGAGAAATTCACTCAAGTACCTCTTGTTTGGAGTAGCTATGATTTTGGGTTGGTGTTATCTGAGATTTCGCAGTACATTAGACTCTGTTTTGATGCTATTGCAAGTTGCAGAGCTGACATTTTATGCGTAATAAATTCTGGAAAAAAACCCAACTAAAAATGTTTTTATTTTCCGCATGGTAATGGGCAATAAAACGTTGTATTACAAGTCACAGAGGGGCATAAAGATGATGTGAAGACCATTGTTGTCCAATGCTGTTGTTGCAGTAGCTTGTGTGGCTGCCTGTCCAGCTTCATGATGCTGTATGTCTGGTCCCAATGCTTCTGGCCTAAAGGGACAAGCTTCTTCTCAAGTTCAATTCAACTTAATACATTTGGACTTAAATGAACTGTACACATTACTACACATGTAAAACCTGCAAATCAAACAGCATCAGAATAATACAAATACGTGTCAATATGTCTTAAAAAGAGTGTGATTAGTTCAGACTGAAAGTGATGAATTCTGATTGATTTTGCAGCTGAAAGACTTTATATGATGTGATGTAATCTTCATGGTGCTCTCTCATTGTCTCTGTATTGATGCACAACTGTGTGTGACATTTATACAGTTTTGCAACAAGTTACTGCGTAGATTTGACTAATGTGACATAATTTGGTAGCTCTGATTCAGCGCCCATCATGCTGAGTTTTTAACTGGCGCTAAGTCACTAAAACGGCAAACTCTCCTTTTTTTTTTTTTTTTTTTTTTTTTTTGACCATGAAAAAAAAGAGGAACATTTATAAAAACATATTGTTTATTGAAGACACCAAATATTAAACCGGATATGAATTAAATATTCATGACTAGAATGCAAAGCAAGGAGGTGGTATTTCAGATGTAATTTCTGTAGAAAATGTGATTAGAGTAAACTTGACATGGTACACAACCCTATCATGTCAGAAAAACAGATTTTGAAAACATGGTTCTTTATCTGAAAAGAAATACTCTTCTCATATGGGAAGGCTTTTGTTTGAAGTAAATGAAGCATAATGTGCCTTGTAATTGGGGTTAAACAAAGGATTTGACATAAATGGTCTTGTCACAGCCCTAATATCTTCATGTCATGGTTGATTATTAATAGGTGGTGGTAATTTAGGCCAGGCCACATATCACCAGATTCTTTTTCACTGCTTTGATACAGATTATATCATAATTTGTGTCTCTGCTCTTGTGCCAGTAAATGTGGTTTTGTGCTGTGCTCATACACGTTTGTGCATATTGGAATTGTGCGATAGTGATGTTTTTTGTTTGTGTTTCCGCATTTGGTTGTGTTTTCTGCTTCTACAGCACATTTCTGTATTTGGTTGTTATTCTTGTTTTTGCTGTGCTTTTCGTTATTAGTTGTGTTGTCTGATTTTGCAAAAAAATCTAAAGCACATCTCTGTATTTTTGTAGTTTTTCTTGATTTTGCAGCATGTTTTTGTATCTGGTTGTGTTTTCTATTTTCGCAGTGGTTTTTTGTCTCTTGTGTTTTGTCTCTTTGCGCGTGTTGTCTTAAGCTGCATTTTGTTGAGCTTTCAGGGACACCATAAATAAGAGTATAAAACATGTCCTCTCCATATATAAATGATATGGCATATCATCCCTCATGATAGTGCAGCTGGCCATGGACTGTAGCTCATGACTTATGTTCTGGATGGATGTGTCTGTTTGACAAAGAGAGCAAGAAAGAGATTCAGTTAAAGTACGAGAACATGTGAACATACTTATTTTTCTTGCTTGTTGACTGTCAGCATCTCTCACCTAAAGTCATCCTGTGGCGAGAGAGAGAGAGAGAGAGAGAGAGAGAGAGAGAGAGAGAGAGAGAGTTTTAGTCATGCATCATCAGCACAAGTCTACACCTCCTTGCCATCAGGGAGCTGATGCTATACTTTTCTTCAACATTACCTCGACATAGTCCCTCATGAATGTGAAATTTATGTATTCCTAACTTTTGAAGAGAGTTCTCCACAGTCAAAGAAGTCACATACAGCAACTCATGAGTCACAAACTATTAAAAAAAATAAAGGGGAGTAAAATATTTATGGCTTCAAGATCATTTACACCTAATCCTTTGATTGTGCATCCTCCCATTTCTTTTTCATCCTTTTACTTCCTTTCTTTCACATTAGCACGCATGTACACACGCACACGCACACACACACACACACACACTAAAACTGTTCATCGTTTTCTTGACTCCGGCTTTTTTTCTTTTAAAATGAATCCTTTGCATCAGCATCACCTTCCACTGAATCTTGATTTGTTGACAGATGTGACAAAAATAACCACCAATTATTAGCAGATAAAAACAAGTGAAGAGGATAAGTATCTGATCCTTTTCCTCGGCTTATCAAAACGCAGCTGTATTAACACCTTCTGATTTATTGTTATTGATGGAGACATTACTGAGTGCGTGACATTTCTACTACGATACAATCTTACGCCATGCGTCTCATTGGTGGCAGGAATCATGTCTGCTCAGTGTTCTCCCGTCCCTCGCCTTAACAACCCTGTCAAGGTATCTTAGCAAAATGTCAATCTTTTTTTCCAAACAGCAGGTAATTTGTAGGCTAGACTGTGCACTGAGCTGATTGTCAGGTTTTCTAAACGCCTTTTAGCTGGTGCTGTGCTTAATATGTGGAAAATATGTGCAATTAAAATGTGCTTTCTGCTTGTTGAAAGGGGTAAATATACTTTAAGTGTATGGGCTGTACATCGAAGGCTCTCCTCATCCCAGATGTGTCTGACAAGGAGATCTGTGCAGCAGACTGCCAAGCAGAAAGCCATATGGAGCTAAATGGAGGAACTGCGTTTCCTCTCTGCTTGCAGACACACAGCCACAGTCTGGGATGGTGTTGAATGAATGCGGAAGCAGTCACTCCCCAACACTGTGATCACTCTTCTTCCACCTCTACCCCACAGCAGTCTTGCATTAAATTCAGCCTTCGCCTGTTTCCTGAATCCATTATTACTTTTATTCTATTCATCTTCTGCACACTGTATGAAGCAGTTCCTCATACGAACTCTGGTGGGTGCTCTGAAACCTTGGATCTTCCAGCTTAAAAGGCAGGTCCCATCTACCCATGCCAATCCACTAATCATTAATCATTTTGGGCACCTGATGTGAGCTAGTGCACAAATACGTGTGTTTTGGTGAATTTTATAATTGGGTTGGTTTTGCATGCTTGTTGCTGTTGTTGTTAATGTGTGTTACTTATATTTGTCTGTTGTGTCGTGTTTCAAGCCATCTGTGGCCACTGTCACATAGCACATATTGGCAGTAAATAAAGAGGACTGGCTCTAAAGTGCACATGTTGCTGCAATAGGTTACTTTTTTTTTTTTACAGTTTGTCTTTTCAGCGTGAAAGCTGGCAGCAAAGAATACATCACACCTCACCCAGCACTGCTCAAGCCCAGTTTGATAAACAAAATGTGAGTTTGTGAGCTATTTGTTGTGGTTGTTTAACCAGTGTGACTAGGGAACTATCTTGTGTTTTAAGCATTTTAAAAACTGTTTAAAGTCCATATAGATTAACTTGTTTATAATGTGTCTATGAAGATTAAAGAAAGGAAGAAGTACAATATAAAATGTTGTACAAGATACAGTAAGCATCACTTATGGCGCCTTTAACACAGGCTTGCTTCATCAGGCCCTCTTTAATATTCCCCTCCTCAGCCTGTGTTTTTGATAAGGTACATTGCCATTCTGGGGTCCTGTCTCAGGCGCTTGTTTCAACACACAACCATTAATGGGTTGGAGCAAAAAAAAACAACGTAATGATATTTAGAATATGAATTTAATAAGATGGAACAAGCCAATTAAATACGTGGTGTGTCTCAGTAGGCATACATAAGTGGCTCCGACGGATTGGAAAAATGAAAAAAAAACAAAAAAACATTGCAGGTTTCTCTTGTTCAATTTTAATTTAAAGCTTAGGATACATGGCCATGCCTTGCCTGTCAGTCAGCTGTGTGGCTACAGTTGCATAGCAGATTAGGAGGTAAAGGTCTGTTGTATTCATGGGCTTTCCTGTAAGTATGGATCAGAGGGCTCATACATTAGCTCCTCCAGTCGTTGCTTTTAGATTGATAATAATGGATTGCAAGTATTGAATAACTTAGGTACATTTAAATGTGTGTTTAGTGGCTTTGGCTGAAAGCATGATTCCAGTTTGTAATATTTTGGTTTTTATTTCAATCCCATCTCCAAGGAATTACATTGCCCATTTGTTTTTCCAAATGGACATGTTACTAATAAGCACGTCTTGCCTCATGCTTCAAGTCACAGCTGACTTTTTGTGTAACCATAAAAACAAATACAATACTTAATCGGTCAATGTGTTAATGATACATTTAGCATCAACATTTTGCTATTTGCCAGATTGCTTAGCAACATTACCGATCATGCTAATAGAACATGTAATTGGAGCGGTGTTACTTTTCCCCACCAACTGCAAATTTGCAAATTAGTCCCATATCAACATAAATTCCAGGAGACGGGGTTGTTTATTTTCTTTGTTTTTGCTATCATCTCTAGTGGCGATAACAACATTTCGCTCACTGGGAACATGGCAAAATGTGAGAAAACTGAATTATCCTTTAAAAGTACTGCATGCAACTGCAGTGAATGTTGATGCATATAGTATATACTGCACAGCTGATATAAGGTGCCGGTCATTTTATCTATTTACTATATGTGTATATGTGAGAGAGAGTGTCAATGGATGCCTGTGAGAGTGGGACACTTATTTCGTACAAGAGAAGAAGAGAAGATTGGATAGGGCTCACCACAGAGAAACCAGGTGAGAGATCGAGGTGTGGGTGGATTTTATTTAAATTTTCAGCCGTTACATATTCAGCAGGGAGAGAATGGCAGGGCAGGACTGGTGCGCTCTGCTTGGATGTTTTTACTGAAATAAAATGGAGGGTATTGGTGATGACAGTTAATGTAGTAAAGAGGAAAACTACTTCAGGAAAGTTACATTTATTTATCATTACATTTAATACCTCTTCAATTTATAAAAAAAAAAAAGAAAAGAAAAAAGGGGCGAGATCAGGAAGAATCAGAAATGGCACAAGGCTGTAACAGAGAGAGGCGGTTGGTGGTTAAGGAGAGAAATTGGGAGCATAGTGAGAGCACAGGGATAAAAAGGAAGGACTGCGTGGCTAGAGAAGGAGAGGGAAGAGAGTGAACGAGAGGTAGGATCCTGATACGTGCCATTGCTCTTTTTCCTGCCCCTCCTGCTCAACCTCAGGCACATTAAATTCACTTTAACGTTTGCTACATCTGTAATGTGGCATCTCAGCACCCCTTCCACCCTCCCCTGAGACACCAGGATAATCTCTGCTAAGCCTTCAGGAGAGAGGGGTTTTATCCCTCCGCTGACAGATAGAGAGAGACAGAAAGAGGGTGAGAGGGAAAGAGCTGGCTACTGGAGGATAACGACATAGATAATGAGTTAGCTGTCAAAAGACTTTTTTCTACCTCTACTTCCTCTCATCCATGTTCCTCAACTTACCAGCTGCTTAATCAGTTGGGAGTTGCTTTTGCACTTGCTTTATATTGTATTAAATCAACGGTACAGTACAGAGACCGTACAGCAAGGGCGGGGGTTTTGTTTCAATATCAGAATTTGAGCGTCAAACGCTTCCCGCATTCCGGTGAATTTTTCCGCGTCAATTTATAGTGGGTTCACAGTGTCTTTATTTGCGTGAGCGAAAACACAAAATTCAAGCGCCAGAAGACAATTCAAGATATGAAAATATAATGGTATACAATTCTTGCACACTTAGACACAAGGGACATCCAGGCGCGCATGAGTTTTAAAGAACGTCTTTACTTCTCTGAAAGCAAAGACATTCATGCACATCAGCAATCAGTAAGCGCATGCTGCAGGTTTTTGGTCTACTGAATGAAGCGAGCGTAACGCCCCTCTCGCTTCCTACCCAAAGGACCGCTAAGCTGACTGAAGTGCCTGTATGAGCTTTACTCATTGTAACTGAACATTAACCTACTAAAACATTGCAGTTGCTACTGCAGATATATGCCAGGTGATGAATCAACAAAACAATTAACAAACAAATAAAAATAATAAATAAATGAGAATATATGAGAAAATTGGGGGCGGTGGGGGGGGTGTCCATGTCCAGTTTCTATTATGTCCAAATGTGGCATGTATTCACAGGTATAAACCTACGCCTATGCTCAACAGTAATACTCCATGTGTGTGAGTTGGGGCTTTTCTGTGTTTTTTTTTCAAAGACAGGATGTTTACTTTTGTGTACATCCCGGTAGGGAAAATTCCCTTTGCTATGACTTTCTCAGCAGCAGACAGGAGTGAAACTGACATATAGTGTTCCTACCTATTTTGCTTCTTGGTAGCTGGAAAACAGATTGGTCCCTAAACACAAGCTGACAATTGTGACGAACTGTTGACACCAATCTTTTACTGACAACTAAGAGCAGTATAGAGTTTGACATTTTATTCACTTTCTCGCCGACAATTAGATGAGAAGATCGATACCACTCTCACTTCATTGAGGGAAGCAAACTTCTTGACAAACTCTATCGTCTAGTTAGGGATGTACGTATATAGCTGTCCTTTTTCATGGATGGACTGTTCACAACCAAGCAAGGTCTCAACAGGAGGACTGTGAGGTACAAAGAAAATAGTTATGAAAATGATTTGTAGCAGCGTAACACTAACTTTTTGACCTTAGCTAAGGAGCATCAAGATCCAAACTGCAAGGGATAAAATAGAGGATACTTTTATTTTCTTAAGAGATATATAAACTTACTGCAATGGTGGATACTTAAGTATTTGTAGTATGTACGTATGTAAAGGAATGCAATGTATATAGTTCAGAAAAACAAGTTTTCATACCAAACACAGCAGCTAATGATTTTGATGGATAGCAAATCTCTCTCGTTTAGGTTTAAGCAATGAGTGCATGGGCAGAGTGAGCACATGCAGGCAGGTAGGTAGCATTATCGTTACCTTGTGAATTACACAGCTGATGATGCCATCTAGCTGACATCACTTAAAAGTACTTGTCAGGATCGTTGGGTTGCCCCCTGCAGACGCCGCAGAACGGGCGTATCGTGGGTGTAAAATGCATTCGTCCAGCCTACTCCTCCTCATGTGACTGTCGAGCAGTGAGTGACAATTAAGCTTTTGCTTTTCATGAGTTAGGCTGGGCTCAACTGGATGCAAGGCACCTTATTTCAATAGGGTGTTGTGAAAAATAAAAACAGTAAGAAAGCAGTCGTTAGGAAACGTTATCTAGCCCGCGGTTACAGAAAAACCTTTTTTATTAGTCCTGCACTGATCTATTTCTAACACCTGGCAGGGATGGCTGCCATTAAATAACATTGTATATCTGTTCTTGCATGTTCATACAGGGCACAGTAAGCTCTACAATAACTGCACTGTCATACTGTCCATAACACCAGATCTTGTGTTGGACAATTTCTGACGGGACTATAAATTCAATCTTTCCTATTTTCTCCAACTTGTACTCCAGCGCTCCATCATGTTCAGTATATGGCAATTTAATGTGTTTACATACAAATCCGATACCTGTCGGTTTACTTTAGGTGCGGCTTCCCATAATATCAACAATCAGTTACACAATAAAATGCGTACAATTTTGAAAAGAGCCAACATGTTAATCTTGGGGAACCTGAAAGATTTGCAAAGTGTGTGTGTGTGTGGATTCCACAGATATAGGAGTATTACAGGAAAAAGGTCAGAGCAAACTAGAGAAAAGATGAGAAAGAAAAACAAGCCAGAGTGTGTGTGTGAGAGACTGTGTTTTGCAAACTGCGCCTTCAATGTGCACCGTTTTTTTGAAAAGAAGACCGTACTCGGGTCATTGTCAGGTCAATGCAGCAGCTGTTTGATGTTGACAAGGTTGACAAAGACGTAACTCTTACTCCCGGTGAGGAATGCCATGGGTAAGACCCAGCAGAGACCTTCAGCGCTAGTAAGACAGACATGCTGGGAAAAGAGCTCTGCCACTGCGACCAAACACAGAGTGACAGGAGAAAGTGGATGATAATACCAGCGGCAGTGAGAGCCTGTATGACAGGTGGGAGTGTACTGAGCCCAATTATGAGAAAGCATGCAGGGAGCAACAGGGATGGGGAACACACACGCAATCTGCACATCTCCAACTTTATGGGGATCGTTGTTAGATAAGACAGAAAGAGGACTTTCAGTATTTCAGAATTGTGCTGCAAAGAACAATTCGTCAACCAGGGACATCGGTGGGCTAAGATGTGGTGGATCAGGTGCATCGTCACTTACAGAGCGGGATCAGTTTTTTACTTTGCGTACTTTTTTTTTACAGCTTGCATCCCTTTAACAACTTCCTGAGTGACTGGAGACCAAGAGCAAATCAATGATCTTAGAAAGTGCATGCTTGTATTATATTTATCATGAAAACCAAGGAAATTTACGGACAATTGCCAGCCAATTCTCCCAGGCTGTAGGAAAGAGACAAGAACGACACTACCAGTGTACTGCCTGTCAGATGTTTCTGTCGGACCTCCCATTCTGTGGTGGAGGCAAAATCTTGAGCACATCACATGCTGGTGGTTAAACGGACATGTGGGGTTATTGCACAGTTTAAATCGAGGAAAATTTCTGGTACCCGGCAAAATATTGTGCTTTTACAAGCATCGTGTGGTTTGGTTGAAATTGCATAAATTCTGGCAGTTGCTCAATGCAAAGCGTCTGGGGAGAATCACATTCTCAGGTAAAGCCTCAAAAAACTGTGACTGGGCTGGACCTACTTTATTCCTAACTCTCTCTTGGAGAGGGAGGCCATTTCACACAACATACATACATAGACATATCACCTCGCAATATTTGTCTGGCTTCGGAGGCTAGCTGGTGTGGCCTTGTCGGCAAAATTCAGCAGTGTAAGAATGCAGCCTACAGGAGATGAAAACGCGACTTTATTAGAATTCACAACAACCAGTGTGTGTAAGATGGAATTTCTCCGACCTCATTTAGTAGCAGGGTTTTCCATTAGTCAAGTGTTGTTGCTGCTTGCTTAACCAAGGGGAAAATGGGTTTTTAAAACTGCCACTCCTGAATATGTTCACTGTGTGTGTGTGTGTGTGAGTGTGTGTGTGTGTGATGGCGTTCATATTTGTGTGTGTGTACATACGTCTCTGAGGTGACTACAGTGTGAGCTTGTGAGCGCAGGTACGTGCCGTACGAGAGCAATGGGGTTATGTCTAATGGATTTATCACTGACATTGGGGTTCAGAGGAAGGATTTGACAGTCATCACATTCTCAGTTGAGGCTATAGAGCTCTAGCAGTGGTGGGCAAGAAAGAATCATTTTAAATGAATCATCCTAGAAACTCGTTGAGTCGGGAATGGTATTGTTTCAAGGAGTTCTGAGTGTACGACATCACCGTCTAGGCTGCAGAGTGACAGTCACAATAATAATTAACCATAAAAAACAATTGAGCCTGGTTAATACTTGTTCAATGTCATTGTGCGTCACCATGGCGCCTCACATTCTGCCTTAGTGCATTTAGGTGCCAAACTACATTCTGGGTTTAAAATAAACCATTTTCTGAAATGCAAACACATAAATTAAAAACACTTACTTTGGTACATTTCAACATACTTTAAAAATGGTCCAAGTTTTATGAGCTACTCCTACAAGGGTGCTATAACTTATAACCGATCAAACTGTGATGATGTGTCGAATTCAAAATTGATTAATTCATATTCAGGGTTCTTGCTCCTTGTCAATCTCGCTGCACGTCTCTCCTCTCTGCTGCGGACTGGGGATGCGCGAGTCATCCAATCTGATCAAATCATGTGGCACAAAATCCGCTACAGGAGCTATCTCCACCAATACAATTAAAATGTCCTATTTTATCCATTGCGACGATCTTTCGCCAGAAATGAGTGTGTTCCGTAGACTGTAAAAGTAAGTCTCTCTCTCTCTCTCTCTCTCTCTCTCTCTCTGCTGCGTGCCGTATAGTGGCAATACGCAATTACAACTATCCACACCAATAATTGTTTTGGGATTGCTTGTGACAGCCATAGTGTCATACCTTTAGCTACACTCGCAAAATCAATCTGCACAACGTTGATGGCGCCACTGCGCTACCCACGCGCCGGTGTTAGTGTGGACGGGGGGCAATGGGAGGGGGATGAAGCATCAATGCAAATTAGTAATAGAGTTACTCAATGAATAGTTTCAGGCCTAAAATCAACAAATCTCTATTCTACAGTAAAAACTAAAAACATAATAACAATAATAACTTTATGTATAAAGCACCTTTGGTGAAAAACGGAGTTGAGAAAGTGCTTTGACAGACAAAGCAGCAAAAGCAACGCAATAAAACAACAGAAAGCTCAACAGTGAGGCCCAATAAAGCAAGACAAACTAAGGTCAAAGTGTAACCCTGGTGAAATGTAAAAACAATCAATACGATAAAAAGAAGAAATAAAATAAATAAAGAAAATAATTTCGTCAAATAAAATAATATCAATCATGAAATAAAGCAGTAAAGAGACGACATCACATAAAAGCCAGTCTATAAAAATAGGTTTTAAGAAGTGATTTAAAAGAGATTATGATTTTGTGAGTCTTATCTCCTCAGACAGGTCGTTCCAAAGCCGAGGGGCCCTGATGGCACAAGCACGGTCACCGTGTTTTTAGCATCGACTTTGGAACAGCCAGAAGGGCCCCACCCGAGGATCTAAGGCTATGAGCTGGCTCGTAAGGGGGCCAGACCCGAACGTGCTTTAAAAGTGATCAGTAAAATCTTAAAATCACTTACAAAACGAACAGGGAGCCAGTGAAGAGAAGCCAAGATTGGGGTGATGTGATGTTGTGTGTTAAAACCATTGAGAAGCCTAGCTGCTGCGTTCTGAACTAGTTGGAGGCGAGAGAGTGACTTTTGGTTGACGCCAGAGAAAAGGGAGTTACTGTAGTCGAGCCTCTTTAAGAAATTGAGTTGGTATAAAATCAAGACTGCACATGGTTGATTTCAAACGGAATATGATTTCAGCTAAAAAGGACAGCGATACAGGTTTAAAATTGCTAAAATAACTAGGAATATCCCTACTGACATGTAAAACACGTTCTGGAGGGAAATGTTCTTGACTCTATTTGTAAAAAAGTTAAAAAACTGCACACATCTCTTGTGAGGCATCAGTAAATTGACAGGGGGAGGGGGTAAACACTGGGTCGATTATCTTAAATAAAATGGGTTGTTTGCTAAAATTAAGTTAGAGAAGAAGGACGTTTTTCCTTCTTTTACTGCCGTTTGATAAGTCTTTATTGCATGTTTTCCAAATCTCATAAAATACATGATAACCTGTTTTTTTTCCATTGTCGTTCCTTTCTGCTACAGTCTCTCTTTAAATCTTGGGTGGATTTGTTTAGCCAACGCCGGGGTCTTCTATTTGACCTTTTGTCTTTCCGGGGGGGCAACAGAGTCCAGGTCAGTCTGACAGATGTGATTAAATCGGGAGACCAGCTCCTCTAAATTAAAAATAGGATTAAAGGCAGTGGTAAAAAAACCTCAGAAAACTTGCGAGCAGACAAAGTTAAAAACCCGGCAGAGGACAGGTGAAGTGTGAGAAACTGGTCGGGGATGAGAAGCGCACTTACACTCATACAACTTACAGTAGATATCTTTGAATATGCACGGTGATTCAGGACCAGCCCGGAGCAGACTAGAACTAGGGATCACAGCAAGAATGAGACGAGCAAACGGCTGTCAAGGGGAACCAACCCACTAACACAAACTCACGCACCCTTCAGGATGAGTATCATTTTGAGTCTCAGTCTCGCTGGAACAATTAGAGTGTAAGAGAAGGCTGAGCTCCTGTCGGCTCGTCTTCACTGAGGATTAATTAATTCTACTATAGTCTATGAGGATTGCAGCAAGAAAACGAGAAGGGGGTGTAAATGACAAAGACAATATTTTTGTCACAACTTTACAAAAACTTTTATTAACTTTAAACATCGCAGTGTGAATCAAAGAAGGAACTTTTGGATACATCGCAATTAACGTCTTCAAACTTAAATTGGCAATTCATGCGGGCTTTATGTCTTTATTGTGTGTGTGCATCTGAGACATACATATATACAGTATACAGTATATCCTTTCAGAGTTTTGGTTGGTCACCAGTCACGTTCTCCACTCCAGTCCCTCACCACGTAAAGAGACATGTCAGCAAAGAATGAATGTGCAAAACCCCAGTTGACCCTGCAACAAATACTGCCTCCTTCCAGTAGCAATCCCTTACATTTCAGCTCACACACTAGGGAAGAGTGTGCAGCGAGCCCAATGCTTCTTCAAACAGAGATTTGTGGTTGAGGTGATTTTACACTCAGGGGATCCATCATGTGCTGTAACATCTTGAGTCACTTGTATATTTAGAGAGATAAACACGGGAAAAAAGTAATTTATGTTGGACACCTCCACATACACTTGAGTTTCCACTGATTTCACATTATCATATTATGTGGGGGAGGAAGTGCTACCTTTGCTCCTTTAGAGAGACTGATGAAGACCTTTGAACTTGAGCATTATTGATATATTGACTTAATTCTGATCACCTCAACGATGATCGTCAACCAACACTAGCTCCATTATTGGACGCTCACAGCAACTCGTGAAATCTGTGCTATGTTCCAACACATGCATCACTTTCAAAGCCCTTAATTTGGAATTTGATTTGGTTCTAAAGGACAGAGAAGAAATATAATATTCAGTCTACTCTCATGTGAAAAGTCCACTTGCTGTAGCTTATGCAGTGTAGTTTTTTTTTTGTCTTTTGCCTTAGGCTTTCAGCAAAGTTTGCTCAACTTTTTCTGCTGTGTCTCTCTTTGTATCAGAAATGAAAGCAAGCGCGGACTTGGGTTTTCTCAAAGTATCTTGGGATTGTCTGTGCAAGTCTTTCAAGCATCCCTCGTCATCTCCATCTCTCCCTCCTCTAAAAACCCCCTGTGGCTCGTGTTCAGACTGTTGTACATTAGATAGTGTGTGTGTGTGTGTGTGTTTTCAGCGAGTGCACACCATGTATCACTGATTTGTTGTGTTACCAGAGGAAGAGCACAAGGTCTCATAAACATCTCATGAAGTTCTCTCTCTGGGGTTTCCCCCAGACGTTTCTTTTGCCCCAGACACTAACTTTTTCCCCAATATACTACCACACACTGACATTCTGAATCCCCAAAAATACAGATATTAATTACTTTCGTGCCGTGCAAATAATTTTGCCATAAGCCTTCATCTTTAGGACAAGGTTATTTTGCTCAATCTCAGCTAAAAACAAGATGCAACGCATTCTACTTTGAATGTGGCATGCTATTTATTCTCAAAATGCATATCACAATTTTGTAAGTTGCTGCTGTATTTGCAGAACCAGCAGAGCCGCTCAGGGGGGCTGGTCTACCTGTTCTTGAGGCCAGGATGCACTTCAAGGTTTTAGGTTTCAGTCACAGTTTTCATTAGGACTAGACACTGCACGTTTCCCCATTTACTGTGGAATTTTATTATTTTCCTAGTATTCTTCTCTTTTTTAGGTGGTTCAGTCTTCTTAATGGAGTTCATTGAATTGAACCCCAGAACAGCATGGCTTTGCAGATGGAGACCTACTTATTGCTCATGTTGAACTGAAGGATTTTGACAATGATATGACTCGCCTATTAAGGAGATGGATTCATTTTGATGGCTCATTTTTTAGGGCAATTTGTGGAGAAGAAATGGTCCATTTATGTCTCCCTCTGTAAGTCTCTAATGTATGTTTTAGTAAGAGTTAGCGCTGCAGAGGCTGAAGCAGCTTTCAGCAGGTGTAGAGCTACGATGTCCAGAGATAAAGACACGCACACACTGTGCACACTCAGCTCACATGCAAACTTGTGAACTTGGAGCTTGTGAATCCACACCCTCACAGCCAACACATTATAATTGAATATTGGTATACTGCAGCTCGCCCACGTCGTTTAAACTTCATAATGCCTCATTGAGACAAGCAGAAAATTATTGTTGCCATAGAAACACATTTACCTTTTGAGCATATTTCCTGGAAAATGGTGGTAGCTCACAATGAAAGACTTGCTTAGTAGTACTGACTAGATTATGTACAATAGCATTTTAAATCAACTGCTACAAGAAAAATAACATCAGCTGTGAGCTTTTCAAAAAAATGTGCTTTGATTATTAGCAATTAATCCCCCCCCCCCCCCCCCCCCCCATGTTTCTTTGTTTTACATGTTTATCATATGATAAGTTACGCACAACAAAACTGAACTATAAATCAGTGACATGACTTTTGAGTATCTTCCATTTTTTCCCTTATTAAATGTTCTCTTCATTTAAATCATCCCACAGTACATAGTTTCGAAAATAACCAACCAGCCTCCAAAAGGGTCATTTTGCAAAATAGTCTATCCAATAATATTTCTAATAATATTTCTAATTTAAAGCTTAAATGTCCAAAAACGTATACTTCTCACCTGAAGGCCGCACATTTCTCATCAGCTTGCTGGTTTGAGCAGCAATAAATTACCGTGCAACACACTATTTAAAAAAATAACCAGAACAAAACTTGGTGATTGTAATTCAGGGACTCGGGAAACTTAAGATGTATTGTTCCCTCTGTTACATGCTTCAAAAGCAAAACAAGTTTGGAGTAGTTGCTCCAATTGTGTGCACTGAAAACTGTGGCACATGTTGAGTGTACGTGCATGCAATATATGCATGTAATAGAGTGAGAGAGAAAGAGAAAAATATATGCTTCTGACCTTGAAAGAGAAGAGAGTTAGAGCTTCCTCCTTATTGTAATAGCTTTATCAGACATTTGCTATGTACACATCTCGACCGATGGGACCATCAGCCCTGAAACAACAGGATTCTGTTTCAAGGTGGACTTCTTCTTTAATGTTTAGTTGTTCCGATCAATGCCAGAGCTCATCTTTGTTAGAACATTTCTTAGCTCCTCCCTTGAGAACAAAGTAATCTCTTACTTGAGATGGCCCGATACACAAGACAGCTTGCAACTCTGTGTCTGTGTGTGTGTGTGTGTGTGTTTACCCGCATCTGTGTGTTTAGTAAGTGTTGTCAGGTTGATGCCCGGGGCGAGTTATTAAGCAGCGATCCTGGTGCCTCAGGCCACTGTAAGACCTTTACTGTCTCCTAATGCAGCCAGGGACTGTGTGTGTGTGTGTGTGTGTGTGTGTGTGTGTGTGGTTGTTTGTCTGGATATTTTTACATGAGCAGTAGCAACTGTGTGTCATTTCATTTGTGTACGTATGGTATACTGAGGAACGGTTGCACGTGCTGTATGTATGGGGAGGGGGCTGTGGATAAAGAAACGCGTGGTTGTGGTTACACAAACGAAGGATTCTCTGGAGATAGCCATGTCTTTCCTCTCAGCCTGCATGTGTCCTTATCAGGTGGGGAATACTTTTTTTTTTTTTTTTTTTCCCCCCACCCACCTCACTTCAGAGTTTGCTTAGATTTGTGAATCATTTCTGGCAGGTCTCCTCTATCAGAATATTTCAGCAATGTGTCCATTGTGTGCCAGACTGCTGCTGGCACATCAAACCTTATTCTGGGGCCGTAAAGCTATGTTAACAAGTTTGCAGCACAACTACAAGTGAAAGGGCTTGAGGATGGCTGTAGATGTGAGCCTGCATTGAAGAAGAGGCACATCCATGTGTGTGCGTGTGTGTGTTTGTGTGTGTGTGTGTGTGCGTATTCTCCACTGGCCCGCAGTAAAGGCTGTGAAATTGTTCAGGTCAGAACTATTACTAGGCTGCTGTAAGTGTGTGTGTGTGTGTGTGTGTGTGCCCGCCACACATCATTCCATAGCTAAATGTTATTGCCAGAGAGATTACACTCCTTATATCCCTATTACCAGCTGCTCTCTCACTTCCTCTGCCTCTCCCTCTACTTCATATTCATTTTCGTCTCTCCATCCGTCTGCTTTCACATGTTTCCTCTTTCACCACGTATCGCTCTCTCTCCCTCTTTTTAATTCTCTGCTTCTCTTGGGAAGCACTGGAGTCAGGCAAGGGCTTAAACATCAGGGTAAACGGGGTGATACTGAGTTTTGACATGCCACATATTATTTCCCCTTCAATTTCACTGCTTGCCAGCGAATGCGGGACTTTCTTCCTCCCTGCATCTCCTCCGCTCACCCTTTCTCCTTATCTCCCTGTCATAATGTGTTGCAGGTAGGAAAGCATAGTGGCTGAACAGATTGCACTATACCTTCCAAATCCCTCATTTTTTTTATTCATTATCGACTGTCCTCTGTTCAACAAAAGTGAGCTCACAACAGCATAAGGGGATATGACAGAGAAAAAGTCGCGGGAGTTTATTGCTGACAAACTGATGTTGCACTGCATGGCCAGTGAGGGTCAAGCGATCTCATTTTCTAAAACTTTAGCGCGATCTTGCATCTGTCCCAGCCTCAAATAAACATACTAGCTATTGATCGTTTGGTTTCCCTCAGTCTAGGAAGCACATGCACACTCAAAACAAGTGCAATTAAACTTGGATTTCAAACATTGGACAGCCCTACTATACAACACTGGAATTGGTATTTATACACAGAGCTATTTAACATACATCAAGACCATTGTACTGTCCTGGAGAATAGATGCATTTTATGTTGGCAGTGTCATTGTGCTTGTACCAAGTGCCATGTTCTGCATTGTAGACCAAAAGGCTGCTGTCATTGTAATTCAACATTTTCGCAGCATTCATAGCATGTTATTATGGATCTCGACAGCCAATCAGATTGCATCCATGCAGAGAAACACTGTTGCTGCAGAGTATTCACCCAAACAGTGCTAAACAAGATGAACCCAAGCTGTTTTTGTGCTTGTTTTTTAATAATGTATCACACAGACAGACAGAGATTTCTTGCTTTATAGATAACTATAAGACAGACAGGAGCTCATTGACTGCATTTCACTCATGCTGCTGGATGCTGGAAATAGCCTGCTAACGCTACATGAATGCTGGGAAGCGTTACAGCAGAACTTGTCTTCACTTCCCCTGAATGAGCATGAGCAGACAGCCTACACAGGAACAGTGTCAGTCTTTGCTTATTAAATCCATGCTTTACTTTGTAACCGTGGTGGTTATGTCAATGCAAGCAAATAATACGTCTATTTGGAAATTGTGGAAAGTGTGGCGTATACCACCAATGTTTCTGACCGTAAGTAACTCTGACCTGGGTTTGTTTTTCAGTGCTGGATTTAGTGATTTTTGGGCCCCAGTCAAACGCCGCCTTTTCACCCTCGCTGAATGAGAATGTTCGTATTGGTATTATAAAACTATTAACTTTTAATTGCACAGTGAAAGTCCTGCATTAAAATGTTTACGTCAAGTTAAAATCAGGCATCATTGTAATATTTTGCTGGATAGTTTAATGAAAAATAATGCAATAATCCATTTACTTGGGGCCCCAGGCCCATGTTGCATACCTTGTTTAATGGTAAAGTCTGCCCCTGGTATTTCTTCCTGTGAACCAGAGTGTATTTCACTGGTGTTTCTGACTGCGAGTAGTCCAAAGTAGACTTGGGTGTGTGACGCAACAATGTTATAACAAGTGAATGCTTCAGGACCAAAGAAGTGTTGAGTGTGAAGTTGTCTGTACCGGTGGTTCTCAACAACCTTTAACATGACTACATGCAAAATATGTACTATAACCCGAAGCACCTGCACCATATTATGATTTACGATTACATTTCAGATATTTGACAGCAAACAACTCTGATGACAAACATTCAAAAATGATGGTCGGCAGGTGGATCACTTTTTGACCGGTCTGGCTTGCCTCTCCTCCCTCTCTGCTGTTCCATCTACCTGCCTCCCCTGACTGTCTGACAGGCAGATGTTTGGGCTGTGAGGTGAGGAGGTGACTCCACTGGGAGTCCTCTCCCCAGTAATTGGCTGTCACACACAGCTTCCCAAAGTTGGCAAACGGATTTCTTGGCATCCGTGAGCATAGGGGGGGTAAGGCCAGGGATAATATGGCAAGGTGAAAGCTTTAACTGCAGGTGTAAGTGTGTGTGCTTAACCTCTTACTAGCACACTCTGTCCCTCTCTCACTTAACTACCTCTTCGCCTGTCTTTCTTTCACTCTTTCTCTCTAACCTTCTACTGATCTGGTACTCCGTCTTGCTGTGTACACACCTTGGCACTGCTTAATAACCGTTTTTTCTTCCAGTGGTCACTTCATAGTCGTCTACTACCAGCTTACAAACCTACCTCCCGGCCTTTTCTGTCATATATACCTAGCAGTCAATCAGAAGATCGGCTGTCGATCCCCAGCTCCTCCATCTCAATGTGTCCTGAGGCGATCTGCCATCTGTGTGTGAGTGGATTAGATAGTCCTGATGGGCAGGTGGCACCTAGCATGGTAATCAGTGTATGAATGCGTGAATGACATGTAATGTAACAGCGCTTTGAGTGGTCGGAAGACTAGAAAGTTGCTATACAAGTACAAGTCCATTTACTATGTACTATTAGCCACCCAGGCACCAAAGTATGGCACAGTTTAGTTTCCACCTCAATACACATCTCTGCTGGTAAGATTTACTCAAAAATGAATTCTCACATGAAGAAACTCAAGCATTCTGTTCAGCACCCATATGATGCAAGACAGTTCCACCTATATGATCTCAGCTGGGTATCAACTAAAACGTGATACACCTCTTCCACCACGTTGCTGGGAGGCGGCAATGTTGAGGGAGCCTTACTGTAGATTGCCGTTTGTGTCACCACAACCAAAAATTGCTAACTGTGGAGGACACAAAGACTATGTTCAGACTGCAGGCAAGGCTGTGCATATGTGACTCTGATCTGTTGTTTTATTTCATAACAGCACAAATCACATGGAATCTGATTCTGGCCACTTTCATATGTGGTCCTAGATCAGAAACAGGTATGATCATTTTTTTGCAATGCGACCTCAGTCTCAACAGTTATATTGGAATTTATGCAACTTTTAGCTCATACACACACACACACACACACACACACACACACACACACACACACACACACACACACACACACACACACACACACACACACACACACACCTCCGTACAGAACTAGCAGCCATTGCTCCTCAAAATGCCATAGATTTTCAGGCGTCCTTTCAGCTGGAAGACGTGCATAATAAAACACACTCTATTCAAACTCGACAGAAAGAAAAACAAAAACTACCATCTTGATTAGCCTTTCTCCACTGTTCCAACAATCATTAACTCCGGTTTTGTCAAAATGAATCCTGAAATCACACAGTTAGATCGGAAATGTGCCGGGCTCCACACGCTGTTTACCCTCGCCGTCACTCTCTCTGACAGCTGCACATCAATTTTTAAATGAAACCATAAACGCTCAGTGGCCTCTATGGTTACTTCCGTACAACAGCGTGCTACATGTTATGTCTTTGTTATTGTTCTTTTGCAAAAGCGGGTCAGTTCACACTGGAATATGATTTGGCCACATTAAAAAAAATGATAAAAGACAAAAAAAAAAAAATCAGATCAGAGCAATAACTCCAAATTAAGACTAAGGCTTGCAGTGTGAAGGTAGCCTAAGTAGCTTAATTCCTAAACCCTACTCCTTTTCCCTATTCATTCTGATCTCCTCTGAAAGTGTCCTCTCCTAACCTTATCCTTGCTGAAGGATAAATATCTATAATTTCCCTCAAACTGTACAACGCTAATCTGCCACAAGCTCACCCGGTCTTTAACAATAACTGGATAGTCCCAGCTGCTACATGAATCCTATTTGGTAGAAGGAACTTAAAAGATTCACCTGAGCAGATGAATATCATGTCATCCATTAAGATTGATCTGACATTCATTTGTATAGCGTCTTGTGATAGCTGTTCATGTGGTTATGTATGTTGAATTTAAATTGGAAAATGTACAAGTGAGAGTGTGCAGGTGGTTGTAGTGTCAGATAGCTGTATATGTTGCATGCATACATAATGAGAGAAAACCTGAATCAACCCATAATTAACAGAGAGAGAGAGGAGAGCAGTGCAGCTGTCTAAGCCAAAAGTGTGCATAATGCTTAGAGCATTAGCTTGTGACAGAAAGTCTACATGAGAGGGGATTTTTAAGTAATAGAAGCTGCTGAGGGCGAGACGCATCAACAAATCACACTCAAGTTCCTGTCCCGTGTGGTGCTGCTCAGAGGCGATGAGTCTTAATAAGTATATATTGCTTGAGCCTGAGGCTTAGCTTCACCAACAAAAATCTGTTTCATAATTTTTGAGTAGCAGAAAATTAAAGGACGTCTAGTTTTTGACGCAGTTAATTAGTGATCAAACAGGGCTCCGACTACCAGGGGACGATTATATCTATCACCACAGCTACATATATAACATCATACATCAGCTTGTAGTTTATTCAGCTTATAACTAACAAAGGCAGTGTTGTCTCCGATTTGCACAAATTTGAAAGGATCTGAAAATTGCCATCTTGGTTTTTTGGAGCTAGAAGTGACATGAAAAGGTGACCAAAATGTCAACGTTCATAAACTGAAAACACTGTAAAAGAGTTAAAATTGTAAGACGAATACACAACTCCCAGAGCAGACAACACCGTGGTAGCGACCTGTCAATAACAAAGTGAACACACCCTGAAGCATACCCCACTTTATAGTCTATTTCACTCTAAATGGGACCAGAACTTTTTTAATCAACATCATGCTGTATTGACAAAAACTTGAACTAGCGGTTGAGACCATAAGCTCATGTTTACAATGTTTACTGAGGTAGTAAATCAAGTGAGAAGTAGGGTCATTTTCTCATAGACTTCTATACAACCAGAGGAGTCGCCCCCTGCTGGCTATTAGAACGAATGCAAGTCCATGGCACTTTCACATTGGCTTCACTTTTCAGACCCGCAACTTAGTTAAGTTAAGGTAACACGATGGCAATGCTTTGAGCTACAGGGTGATTGTCTTCATCATTAAAAGAAACCAACCCATTCCTTTGAATGGCACTTTGTGAGGCCATCCATCCACCACGAACCCCTCCCCAACACTTTTTGTGTCGGTAGAACACATGCTACTTTCGCCTTCGCTACTGAAGTAATTTCAACAAATGTACAGTTTTCAGTGGTTTGAATATATGACCGATGGAGCTTACTGTTTGGAGAGAACAGCCTTGATATCTTATCTGTGAGGAAAGTTTAAAAAAAGTCAACGCTTCCTGGATTTTATTTGTGTCAAAGTTTCACAACAAACTTTAGCTCTGATAATAAACATTAATGTTTACCCCTGTCAAACTAGAGGCTACTGCGTCTTACAACTATATTCCTACTGGTAGCATCGCCATGGCGTAGAGATCCCTTGTAGATCCGCAAGAGTTCTGGGACTTTCATAGGCGACAAGAGGACAGCTGCCGTTAGTTGTGATTGGATTTCATGCAGCTCTGCTCATTCTATTGTGTTGCATTTCTTAGGAAAGGCTTCCACTTTTCTCATACCTTGGTGTCCAGACAGGATAAGAGCAAAATCTCTTTTGATTTTCACACAGCTCCTGTGTCCAGACTGGCAGGCTGTCTGCTGATTTAGGGCAGTAGAAATAAGGTTTCATGGATAAAGACTGAAGATGATTCAAGGTTGTGTCAATGGGACTGTGTGACAAAAATCTGAAATGACTGTGAAATATGTCTCAGTAGCTTTTAGAAACACTTTATATACTCATCCCTTCACAAGGGCAAGTACAAAAAGGACTTTATTTTATATTTAACACTTATTTACTTGGCTAGGTAACTCCTCTATGTCAACTGAGACACAGGCAAATGGCAGAAACAGATTTTAAAGTAATTCACACTAAAAGGTTAACAATGAATGAATAAGGACTCTTATTCATTTGTTAAAGCATATCTATCAGAGTTTGTGAGAAAGAAACACTCTTTCCCAAAGCCAGAACAAACAGCACTAAAGCTTGAGTCAGTAAATACATCAGGCTGTTCCAAAGAGAATGAACTGGCAGCTTTCCAAATCGCTACTCTGTGGAGGGGCGTCCAATTTTACATCTTGAAAACAATACAGGTTCCGCTGTTAGTTTTTTTTTAGTGAAGTGATAGTGAAAGCGTCCAGGATGACAGTCTGGGGTTATGGTTATATTTTCTTATTGAGAGCTTGTAGAGATGGCAGTAAACATCACTTCAGTAGAAACAAAATCTGGCGTTGATTTGCATTTCAGCAAAATTCCTCTTCTGGTTGTAAGATGTTAATTTTCCAATACTATTAATTGAAAAGCCCCATAATCGGTGAAACAACTTCTTAAAAGTGTAATTCTGATTAAAGTCAAACCAGCCCACCATTAAAGTGTTTTTTATCAAATTAACACCAGCGGAGTTCTGATTACATTTGTGGCAAAGCGCCTCGGTTTCCTACTTTACGTCTTCTACATTTTATTATGCAAGTCCTTTTATTCGTCTCCGACGACGTGCTGCATTCTGCTCTGAGCACCACAGCAACAGCACATTTCTTTCTGTGATCAAGCAAAGGCTATTTACGTGGCTAGATGAAAGGAAGGAATTTGCACTGGTTTGATAGCACCAAAGGAGCCAGCAGTAGACTGTATCAATATGAGAATCATTTAGCCTGAGGCTATTCTGGAAACATGAATGCACCCAAATGGTAGTGCAGTGTTCAAGTGTGAGATAACCTGATGCAACTTAGCCCGCAACCCTCCGTCTTAATTATCCATGTGTATTCACAACCTCAGGTTTTACATTTCGCAGAAATTAGCGGGGTGTATTGTGTTAAGTGACAGTGCAAATCATGATTACCAGTGTCAAGTAAAGAAATGCAAATTAAATGGTGAAAAAAACAGACAGCGATGACAGGAAAAGAACCGAGGGAGGAGGAATTACAGAAAATGAGGTGGAGGGAGGAAAAATGATATGTAGAAGAGATGTAAATAATAAGAAAGTAAAAGGCGTGAATGTGTTTCTTAATCCCATGATGTTATCTTGGCATAATTGGATTTGAACGCATTTATCTTTTATGGGTAAATAAAAGCCAAATTGAAAAACTCAACAGCAATATTTCTTTTCAGAAATCATGACCAGATTACTCAAAATGATCCACAGACCCTGTTGTGAACATTTTCATGTATCTTGAGTTTTGAAATGTATTTTTTTGGTGGTTTAATCACCGATCCGAGTGCCATAAAGTCCCATTATATTTGAGAGGAGGCAGACATCTCTTAACTGATACCTCCTAAACAAGGCAACTAACGCCCAAATAATCTAGACTGATAAATAGCTCTATAGGTAAGAGGAAAACATAAATATTTTGTGTGTAAGAGGCGTCTTCGACATAGTCATCCGGTTACTCCAACAGGACTTTCAGCATTGCATCAGGGGGGCAAAAATCACCCTGTTGCATCATCCAAAGTAGCAGCAACAACTTACTAACTGCCTGTAGGTCAGGTATTGGGCCTGCATGTGGGAAAGTAAATAATTAAAATGTTTTGTGAAAAACGCAGGATTGTATAGTTACAAGCAGTTATCCATCACTCCCACTGATTTTGGCGCACAGTCAAGATTTGTCTTACACTGCTGCCAAAAGAGGAAAAGTAAAAAGAGGGATGAAGCCCTATTTGTCTGCCCAGCCAGTCTGGATTGACGGTGTTTCTGCCCCAGATTACATCAGGACCCGCAATGGGTTAAGCCTCAGTCAATATATGGAGGCGTCCATCTCCGAAACTGTAGCTGGGTCATTTTGTCTTCATCAAGCAACTTACTTCATCAGGTAGATTAATGTGTGATTTGATCATGTATTATAGAGAAAATAAGGCATACTTTAATTAAGGTGTAACCTGTTTTCATTTTCGTAAGTCAACACTCTGTAAACAGCAAATAGTTTTTATCTAAACTTACCCAGCCATTGACATTTACTGTACATGGGGGTGGTGCTATCTGATCTTCACGAGGAAACGTACTCTCCTCCAAAATCATTGCACATACCGTCATTATCACAGTTGCCATCTTTTTCCACTTATCCCTTATTTGGAGAAATCAAATCTCAACGTTTTGTAACATTTCTGGGCTGACATTTATGTTAGGGGGGGGGGGGTCTATTTTTACAGATACCTGTGAATCGCAGAACAAGCCAAACCATCCGTTGAGATAGTTACAACACATACAATCCTAGATCTAATATTTAAATCTAAATTGAATACAAGTAATAAAAATGTAAGTTGATCATTTGCTGCTAAAAATCTGAGTAATTTTCAGTGAAACAGGCTAAGCAGGTGAAGCAGAAGGGCTTTCTAGACTCATCATGTGCAACAAATTACAGAGAGGGATGTTACATTTTAAAAATGGGTCGTGTTCACTCATTCGTTAGCTCGAGAGATTACATGCCCACATGCCCAGCTTTGATGAAAAGCAACAAGGTCACCCTCGATATCTAGGCTTTCACGCATCATTCCAGGAAATAAAACAAATCACAAACTACCTGAAGAACATTTAGACGAGTTGCAGGGAAAGTGAGGACCCAAAACCTAAATTTCAACACATTAACACTTGGAAGGCACTGAACACAACATATATCCTGATTATAACAGTATCCACATAGGCATAGGTATATAGGAAACACTTGTACAACTGATAAGTATTCACCCACAGCAAAATTACAGCAGGTGACAAATCTGATCGTCTCCAAACAAATCGTACAGAAAGCTAATTTGCAATCAGAAAAGCAGTCAGCATTTAAATTGTAAAGACTTCTACCAGCAGTTCTGCTTAATAATGCAGAGCTTTTGTTTCCAGGGTACAATATTATTACTGCTGTGTGTTGTTCATTTCTCAAGTTAATAATGAACTGCTCAAAGAAATTCTGAGAAGCTTGGAAAATCATGCCAGTAGATATTTACCACAAACATTGGTGAATTTAAGTTATTGTACTTGCTGCTTTCGCCAGCTTGTTCTAAGTAGGTTTATGTAATATACATTTTTATTGTAATCTATGCAATCTTAATCGTGGCAGAGCTTGAGGAACACGGGAGTGTTGTTGCGTGTTGGGAGGCTGATGGACTGAATGATACTGGAAGGGACACCTAGGCTGATGGGTAGATGTATAGAGAGGTTAATGGATAAAGCGTTGACCTTTGTACATGTCAGCAACCATAGGTGTGTAATCCTAGCTCCATCTCAGCCCTTCATTGCCTTGTAATAATGCCTGGAAAGTGTTTACAAAGATCAAGATAAAGAAGAACTGGAGCGATGCCGTTTCCGTTCGAGACAATCTCGTGGTCCAGCAAAGTGCACTTCTGAGAAGGTTACCCTTGAATGGAAGTGCATAGTCCTTTCATAGGGATTTCAGAACACAGGTGTTAATGTACTGGCCTTTACATAGCCCAATGGCAAAGCCATAACTCCTTATTTTTCTCCATAAATTATGTTGGCCATGGGGGTCAAAAAGCAACATTTCAGCTAACAATGACATTTCAGGAAGAACAATGACATTTCACAAAACGATATTTTGCTAAATGCGACAAAAATAGGAAAAACACAAAAACATTAATGTGAGACTCGAACCGGAAAAGCTAGGGACTTATTAGAGAATGATTCCTCGTCACTGATTGTACGTACATTCTGTCTGTAAGCAACAAATGGAGTTCTTCTTCTTTTGGATATCCGACAGACTGGATGCCTTGTGGCAGATTGCTGTCTCTCAGTTTGGGATGATAACATAAAATTTACTTTTATTTATCCCGAGGGAAATTGCTGTGCAGCAGTTGCATTACAAAGTGGGAAGAGTGCAATTATAAAAGTTTTATATTGCACTTCAGAATATACAACAATCGTAAGTAGTTTCTTTTGCTGTGTTATCACTGTTATTTTTTCCAACCCACAGGTTTTTCCGGCAAGTCCTTTACTGTGCAGTGAGCGCAAGTTTAGCTATTGCATATATTATAGCCTATATGTATCCTAACTCCAGATTTAAGGTGTTCAGAGGCAGGTGGCAGGAGCCGTGGGGCACCCAAAGGCAGCCAAGCGTCATCTACAATGGCCAGTCTAGCCTAGAATGATGGCTCTCAGGTCTGCCTGGCATACGTGATGGAAGATGTCTAGCTGGGGGTGCTGCCACGGAATATGTAAAAAAAATAAATAAATAAATAAAAATAAAAATTTGTATTCACTTTATTCAATGACCACAACTTTCATTATCCAACATTAATTTAGCTCAATGCCACTCACCGGCCACTTGTAAACTACAAATTTACAACAACTGAAGTATAAATTCAACATACAAGAACATCCAGTCTTCTACAAACATGGATTGTGCATATACTGTGTATAAATTCACAAGGTGTACAGTTGTATCTTATAGCTTAATAAGAAAATAGGTGTAAGAATATATAAGAGTTAAAATCTGGATGATAAAATTACTACTTTCAGATTGGGACAATAGCAGCCAATCAGAGAGAGACAAGCCAGAGCTGTTCCCGTGTTTACAAGCAACGTTAAACCTTCTAGCCCTTGAGGCTAATATTAGCTAGCATACTATTTTTGAGAGATATTCTCACTTCCAGCTCTCGCTGAAAAACGTGATGACCGCATCTTCCCAACCATACCTCATCCAGAATCTTTCTTTTTTCTCAGTGCAAAGCCTTACTACAGCAAATTGTAACATCATTTTCAGTATAATGTTTCCTCTGGCATGATAGTCCTAATAATATGCTATAGTGGGTAATGCACCATTATTTTCAACTCTTGTAAAAAGTACATGTTTGAGATGAGAGAAAAGAACATCTGTGAAGTTGCTCCTTCTGTGATGCATTCTGATTTCAAAATCGGGTTAGGGTTTTCAAACTCCTGTAATCTGATCCCGCCTTAAGAGTGGGTAGTCTATGATACGATCTGGCAAATGGGTGGTGAAAGATGGCTGGTATACAAATATATTTTTCAGGGAAGATAATAAGGGAATAAGGAACAGGGACTTGGATTGGCAGCAACACAACAAGGGCTACTTCAGGACAGGTTGGGAGACAGCATTTATCTGAAATGGGAAAAAAAGAGCATTAATGACTTGCTCGTGTGACACCTACATTGGTCTGTATTGGGATTACAGTCCATTTCCATGAAAACTGTGAGACCTGCTTATCTGTTGTGTACAGCTAAACACCTGAAACTCACTAACCTATAATACTGCCACATTTGGTAAGGGATTTCATGATGTATTTTAAAGCATGGACAAGCTTCTACAACAATTTAAAAAGTATTTTATTGATGTTCTTAACGACTTGTTAAGAACACATAGATTCAAATGTTGAAAATCAAACATATGGTGTAAAGTATTACAGTGCCAGTTACAGTAATGCTGTGGACAATTTCAGTAAATAAGCTGCCAATTTGCCCAGTGCCTAAAAAAAAAAAAAAGTCTCCTGGTGTCACCATTTCTCACCTGGTTATAAGCCTGTTATCTGTGCCTCCCTGCTCTGCCTCTGGCCCACTCTCCTCGATACTTTGCCCAGCCAATCACACAGGCAGCCACCTCAGAGTTAGCCAGGGACTCAGAGAGCCATGCTGAGGGGACATGGTGACTGTCACTTCAAATCATGAAGTAAAAAAGAAAAATGCCATTGCCTTTGTAGTGGAAGCCTTGGGTAAGAAATTATGAATCATTCCCATGCTGCTTGCAAAATTCTTAAGCAATTTCCATCTCGGGCAAATGCAGCGAGCTCATTTAAAAAAAAAAAAAAAAAAGGCACCAGACGTGACCACAAACTTTTAGCGCCCACTCAGTGCCCACATCAGCAGCTGACAACATTTACAATGTAAAGCAAGTAGGTGAAAGACTCTCATAGGGTTCAATTAATGCATTAGTAAGACAAATGGGAACCTAATGAATTTCCCTTCCGTTAATTATTTATATATTTAACTTTTTTCATGGCATTGTTGATTATATAAACAGGAAAGCCTCTGCAGACTGCATTTCTATGTAAATGGCCATTTTAATACTTACGATTTTCAGGAAAACAGCAAAGCTGAACTCAAACAGAATTTTGTTTCAAGATGAGTCAATTCTTTACTTTCCACTTCATTTATGTTATCTCTATTGTGTCACACTGTTTTGTGGCATTATCTTGAGTTTTTAGTTAATACACATTTAAGATTTGTTTGTTTTGACAGTAGGAATACTCAAAGGGCAAACTGAATTACCGAGACTCTCTCCATGTTGACCACACCGAGGGAAGAGCTGCTCTGTTTCTCTACCAAGGCCAAATATGTTAACAAGGCAGCAGACTCCAACACTCTGGGACCTTCTCCAAACTGCTCTTGGTATGGGTCCAATGTTTGGCTGCATATACTGTATATGATTGCCTGGGCTTGCAGGTGGCAGAGTGGGACAGATGTTGGACCTTTGTTTTCCCCTTGTTAAACGTGTCTCCGGAGAGCTTATTTTTTTCACTGGACCATATTAACAAGAGCCTACGCTGCCACTCACACATTTTCTCTCCCTCTCTCTACAATGATTTCCTTCACACAGAATGTACGGACTACGAGTTTCTCTTGATGGCAAATGTGTGGGTAAAGACAGACATGAGTCACCTAATGAGATCAAACAGTGTCTGACAAAGATGACAAAACACAATGACACGAACAGCTTCTTGTGGTTTGTGTTCTTCCTTTATGAAAATCTGATTGATGTAAAATGTGAAGCTCTTTTTCATGGCAACATTTTTGTTTCTATAAAAAGGTGTATATAAAGTTCTTCATGTATTGATTCCAATGACTGATTCTATCGTGTTTCAAAATTTGAAATGCAATTTGTTAAGGACGAAGTCGAAGAATTGAAGATAAGAAGCTTTTTTTAAGACGTAAAAGAGACCAGAAGCATAACTTCGTTCCCAAGCACCAGTGGCCTGTTATGGCTGAATACACACATACTTTGAGTATAGCTACCCACTCATGCTTTCTCCCATCTCTCCCTCTCAGTTTCTCATGGGCCTTCGCTATTTCGTTCTATCCATAACTTCTTTCCCCCTCAAGCTCTTCTTTTTTAATCCTCAGGCAAACCTTGCTCATTCCCTTGCGCCTCATTTTCTACACACTCTCACCTAAGTTCACCCCTGCTTTACATTCATTCTCCTCCAGCTAGATAATACCTCCTTGTCTTGCCATTTTCTCTCCAGTCTGACTGATGGAGGCTGTTCAACTGATGTAAGATTGCTGCAGGTGTGTAACACCTTGTCTTTGGGGGGGCTGAGGAAGACAAACAAACCAAAGACACTGGTTTTCTGTGCTTATATATATATCAAAGTTGTTCAGCTTAGTAGGCCTATGATGGTTTAGTGAGGCTAACCTTCTCCATCTCTGCCCTCCTGTTCATGCCTGCCTCTCTGCAAACTCAGCTGAGTCATGGGTTCTGAATCCTTAAAAGCCTTTCCCACAGTCTCCCCAAAGAATCTAGAATTTCTTCTTCTTCTCCCCACCTCAAACTTTCTTAAAATCATGAGTACACTCATTCAAAGCAACTTCTCTCCCTGAAACTCTACGAAGCCCACGTACAGCCTCTCCTGAGGCAAATATTGCCACCTACAAGAACTTCACCACCAATGTCTTACGCTGTGGTGAGGATGCGGGTGAGCAGTTGTCTGTGTATATTTTGAGGGAAGAGCAGAGATTTTTCTCATGGCATCTCTACGTTGCTGAATATCATTACGTGACAAGTGACAGGAAAGACACATACTCCCTATGCTAAAAGTGAAGTAGCACGCATATGCAGTAAGGCATATGCATTTCTGTGGTTACACAAAGGGAATAAGTAAAAGTTTGGGAATCATGAAGTTTTGGGTAGGAATAATTTTGACTACAACTAATTAAAGACTGTATGGTCTCTGCTGGTAAACAGTCCATATGATAGATTTTTTATTACACCAGTAACATATTGTTGATTCCTCTTTAGCAATGCTAGTCTTTGTATTGTACCAGATATACCAGATACAGTATATTATATCTGTACAACAGACAAACACACTAAAGCAATAGCTATTCTGTCCATGTAGTGAGATTTTGGGGGCATTGGCAGTACATCTAACACTGTGCTTTAATTGATTTTGTGTTGTAAACTGATACCCTAAAGAAATCAGCATGTTGTTTAAAAAAAAAAAAAAAACTATTGAGAGCTGTGCAAGCAACTACAGCAAGAAAATTGCTGACACAATATTTTCCCATTTTCGCAAGGGCGTGAGATTCAAAGGGATTGGAGGAAAGAAACTGCCCATGGCCTCTTCTGCCTTTAAGTCAGAGTCAAATGGAAGCTATATCATCTTTAGCTTCTGTACTGGGACATATTTCCCAGTGAAAAGGAATATTTGGGTGGTGTACACAGGAACAGGAGGGATGAAAATCAAATCCTTAGCATTTGATTGGATGGCTAAAATGTAGGCAGGCTAAGACGCAACAAGGAGCTGTGGAGAACTGTCGGCTCCAAAATGAAATGAAAATAGAGTTTTTGCAAACTGACATCCAAACACACATCTCCTCCAAATTGTGCTGTTGGCTCCAACGACTTTTTATATGAATGGTGGGGCTAGCTTGTTGGCCAAAGTCCAATTTGATTGGGTTATTTTTCTTTCAGAGGGGGGAGCAACTTCAAAAAAGTTTAAAATTAATGATGGCAGCTCCACAGCCACCAAATATAATAAAATAAATTGATGAGAAATAACTCAAAGATGCATTATTAAACAGACAATTAAAAAGTACAATTTATACTCACTTTACTCATAATGCTGTTCAATTTAGTTCACAGAGAAAAGTTTTAAATCAGTGGCAGTCTACTGACAGGTGTTACAAAGCGGCACTATATTTCTCTCAACTAGAAACCGTATAACAAGGCATAATGTATTAATAAAAAACAACAATTAATTAGCATTTTGTCACTTCTTCATGTGCTACAACTATGGTGCACGACAAGTATATCAGCTTTCTTCCTCTACAACCAATAAATGACACAAGTCTGCTTAAGTGTGGGCTTTATACATTATCAGACCATTCAAAAAAAATGAGGGTTCAGAAAAGCAAGGCCAACATTATGTACACACCACTGGAGCTCTGAAAAGAAAGTAGTACAACACTAACTTGTGGGTCTATGAAGTTACGTTTGAGTCTTGTAGGACACATCTGAGGATTTAGGCCAACAGAATAGCATAAAGAGTGAGGGACTACTCTGCCCTAAAACCCAGCATCCATTTTACTCAAGTGTACTTCACAAAGACATGAAATCCCCTCCAACTTTGTGCTCTGTGTCCTGCTGTGAGCCGACCTGTTTGTGTTCACTGCAAGATCAATAAATCATCACCTTGTTTTCACATTGTATTGAATGTGGACAGTTCTCAGGTTCCAGCAGGTAGGAGCTGAAGATGGAAGCTGCCGGAAGATTCTTGATCAGATATCAAGACGCAGAAGAGAGAATTGGGGGGAGCCGAGGCAACCACAAAACATTGCAGTACAGCAGAGAATGGAGATGGATTTGAACTAGATGCTGTGTAAAGGGCAATCAAGGCTCTGGTGAGTTTAGCTGGAGGACACCAGTTTCAAAACCCCACCTGGAGAGACAGGAGTGAGAGGAGTATAATCAGTGAGGTTACAAAAGTTTGTGGGAGAGTGGAGAAGGGTCATGGTTTGGAATAAGTGCTTGGGATGTCAACCTCTTCTTCAAACAAGCAGACAAAATACTTTGTGAAAAAGAAGGGGAAGTGAAGGTAGGGAATAGTTTCCAAAAAAGGTAGAAGCAGAGGCTTGGGCATCTTGACTCTCCATTTGTCAACCACTTCAAAAACGATCTTTCTGGTTGGGTTTTCCACATTTCCAAATATTTAGACTGTACACGTTGTCTGAATGTAAATGTGTAAGGGGTTACTGTGGTAAGTAAGGTAGGAAAACATGACCAAAGCTGTGAAGTGAAATAGAAAAAAATAAATATTCCCAGGGCACTCAGGATCTGAGGATTTAGAGGTGGTGAAGACATTTTTGCTGTCATTCTATTGTTGTTACTTTGCGCTCTAACAATACAATATAGATTTTAGTTGCTAACAGCATGTCTTTGTATCATGCTTGAGTGGGTGTACTTTGTCGGCACTTTTCAAAATGATTTATAGATACAGCAGTAAAGGGAGGCAAAACATATCTACTGAATAAAACCTAGAGGTCTGAATAAAGAATTGAACTTAAGCTGTGTGTGTGTGTGTGTGTGTGTAATATCAATATTCAGAGACAAGACTGTAAAAGTGTGTTTTACCCTGCAGTGTTCGACATTAACCATGGCCTTTTGGCCACCAAGTTTTATGAGGTCTCTCTGGAAAAAGAGACTGTGTCTCATTGAGATAACCGGTCGAAATAAAAGTTTCATGAAAATGAAAACGTCTTCGCCAACGCAACACCACAGTTGCAAAAACATATGCCGATTCCCAGAGCAAGTTGGTCTTTGGACTCAAGGTCCTAATAGCTCTAATGACTGTGGCCTGGGGCTTATCTGACTCCGATAGAGCGGAAATATATATGAAGATCTAATCCGTGACTGCAAACTTTGCCAGCAAAAACGGCACATTTTTTGAATGATGATTAATTGTGATTCCTTTCCAGGCATTTGTCACTTTTGTCAAAAGTGAAATGATATTAAATGAGACACTTCAGCTCCACATATCAGTAGTAAGATGGGTCAAAACAATTTAATGTAGCAGGATTTTTCTCTAGAGGGAAAAAACACCAGAAAATCATTCATCAGGGGAGCTTTTAGTGGTAACCAGGGATTGCTGGTATTACATATACCAGACCTTAGAATTATGAAACTGAAATAGCTCTCTTTGAAATAAGATAAGCAAAGAAATAGCATGACAGTTGAATACTAGCCTTTCATAATGTCACACGTCTGTAGCAAGCCTCCATTATGGCGCTGAATGTGCAGTGTATTCTTGAGTTATCCTTCCAGCAAAGTAGCAGCTGCCATGAAGGCCTCTAAAGTTAAATAAAAGTGGAACTAAGGCATTAAATGTTAAAATAAACACCAAGATTATCACCTCACCCAACTGCCAAAACATGCTACTATACATTACTGTGCCTGGAAGAATGTGTGTGTGTGTGTGTGTGTGTGTGAGATGCATCTTTGGTGAAAGATAACTCAGAGATGGACACAGTAGGCTACTCACAGATACAATGTCCATGCTGTGAATTTTTATCTTTCACTGGACTAGTGGATTCAGGCTTCAAATTTGGACGTGGCAGCTGTGCCTTTATTGGTGGCACCGTGTCCATTTTTGGCACAGACTCAGCAGTGGCTTTTAGCTCAGTTCTACAAAACACGGTGCTGAGAGATTCATGGGCTGTCCTAAGGGGTCCTCTGACAGTATGTGTGGAGACGGGGGAGTGGAGGTTGATAGGAGACTAGACTGACACCAGCAACTGATAGCAGGACTAAAACCACTGACTCTCTACCTGACACACACACACACACACACACACACACACACACACACACAAATACACGTATGCACACACAAAAAGGGGCTGAAAGGAGGACAAAGCCTGAGGCTCTCAGTAGGGAATCCATCCTTGGAAAGATGGATTTCAAAGTAGAAGAACCTCGCTCTTTCTACCGTTCCCTCCCTTATCTCCTCCTCCTTCTTCATCCCTCTCTTAGCACTGCAAGGTGGAAAAATGACCTGCTGCAATCAGGAAAAAATGGCGTCACACATGCATACATACACACACGTTCACCACTTGCAAGAAGTGGGCACTCCTATGGTCTACTTCCTATCCTCTCTTAAAGTGCCGTAACAATTATTCATGTCATTATTTGATATGTTTAATTACATAATGATGTATAAGACTTATTATTTACATGAATATTGTTTTGTTTGTATTAAAACTACATAGTAAATAGGTTTATGCTGGGCAGGGACAGATTTAGATTTGGCAATGTGCTCCAAGAAGGCATGTGAAGCAGCAGAGGGGATTGTACTCCGCTTTTTACAGATTTACGTTTAAGGTGAAACTGCATGAACAGTTTTGAAGATTCGATGGTGTTCATTCCCTCTCGGTTGTGTGCAGCCAGCGATGTATGTTTGTGTTTTATGTTTCGTCCTCCATATTTACAGTTGTGTGTCTACAGTTCTGTCTGCGATGCGAATGCAAGCTTCTTTGTACATTGCCATGTTTTTTTGAACAGTTCGAAGGTGGATTTGATGACGGTGATGTTGACTGAGGTGCAAGTAAGACGACGATCCATCAGTAACAAAAGAACCACGAAGTTGTGCATTTCCTGGAGGGAGTGATACTCGATACAGTATTTCGGCAATCAAGTCATCCAGGTAATACAATGTACTGTATGTCACTACCACTCTACATATGTCAATAGTTAGTGGTGTAAGCACAAAATGAAAACGAATGCAGTGTACCCACATGCCTGTGCTGTTGCCATGACAGAAAGAGATGGTGCAGGTGAAACAATAGAAAACCATTTGGGTACACAGATGACCAACAGGGCCATGTAAAAAAAGTAAAAACAGACCTCCTATACATGAGCATGTCATTGACACGGACCTGGCACAAGCGCAAACACACATTTACGCAAGAGAATCCTAATTATAGCCTTTAACTATAATGCCGGCAGCTCTCTAATTGCCAATTAACTCAGGGTCACTGCTGTTATCTCTCAATCGCACCAGCCTCTGTGCTTTGCCCCCTACTCCTCCTCCAGGAAAAGAGGGAGCTTTACACCATCCCTTGCTAGTTCACCTCGTGTGTGTGCAGACCCAAACCAAAGCAGTGTTTAATTTGTTGTATTTCTTTTGAAAAGCTGTGCAATAGCGAGGGACGTGACAACAACTAAATGGTTATCGTTTTGTGTCACCGCTACAGAATTGTCTGAGCTCCTGCTTACCCTGGCTGGTCTGCATTCTGCTCGACTGCCACTAAATCACCTAAACCCTCTCCCAAGAACAAACACACACACACACACACACACACACACACACAAACACACGTTGACTAAACCACTAAATCACAGAGAGCAAATGTGACAGGATAGCTAATCTAACTGTAAACACATTTACAGTTAATCCTGAAACAGAAATGGCCCTTGGAAAATACATAATAGTAATGGGAAGGAAAAAAAACAAATTCATCTCAGGAGAGACAGAGAGCTTGAGGTGAGAGAATGGATGTTCAGTTTAATTCAAAATACCCCAAACTCACATTAAAACATGCACACACACTCACAAACACTGAAAGCTGCGTGTTTAGTTGTGTGCGCCCTTATCACCACCACGGTGAGCAGATATAGAGTTGTTAGTAAAAGTGCACACACATGACGATACAGTAGGTGCAGTTACGCAACAGTTACAGCACGACTGTGCAACTTCAATTCACATTTATATCATTAGCAAACAAAGTTATCTACAATCGATCTTCTTCAGCTGAAAAAAAGAAAAGAAAAAGGAAAGTCTATTCTGGAGCAAATCATTGTCAGATAATGCTTAGATACAATTTGTTTTAATTGAAGCTGTGTAGGTGTTACTGCTGATGTATGAGTTGTACCTTGTATACTGTACATACACAACGACAGCAAGATGTTGCTCATGCTTATATGAGCTTGCGTGTGTGTGCGTGGTTTTCACAAACTTCTTCAAGAGTAAAAAAAAAGGAACAATAATGAATCCTGTCCAAGCCATCATGCAAAAGTAGAAAATGTCTCAAGGAATAGCCCTAATAAGGATCATAACGGCAAACGTAGCAATGTATTTCTCTTTTAAGTAGGCTGCTTAGTATTTCAAAGGAGTTCTTTAAACGTCTCCCTGAGAAGAATGAATAGAGAGCAGGGTGGTAGGAGGGAAGGGGAGATGGGCGACATAGCAAGTACACCAGGGAGGGTGGAGGATTGAAGCGGACAGGGAAAAGGAGGTATTGAGGGCAGTTGTATCATGAAACGGCTTGCAGGGTCTTAACACTGAGGGGTAATGAGTAAATAGCTCTGTCTATATTCATTTTTCTCAAACAATTTCTTTGCAAATGCGTAAGCACATGGTCTTTTCCTTTGATCAATGTCATTTTCCAGAGATAGGAAAGGTTAAGAGGATCAGTGGTTTTACAGCCAACCTCTCTTTTCCATTACATAGGCTACATTTACCAATATCCGGACCAGACAAATCATAGCAAATATCAAAGCTGTAATGACAAGGTTTATAAACCCGAGATTCACACAGCGTTTAAGTAATATTTCCGCATCATTGAAATGGTTTCAGTAAGTCTCTGTGATTAGCCTCCCTGACTTTCACATCAAGTCACATCAAATCAAGACGAAGGTCACATGTTTTTGTTTAAGTATTTGTTTAACCATGCACACAGGAGAATCACTCTCAGGAAACACTGCAATGCTCAGACAGTAAATAGTATTCATGTCCTCCAAAAGAGCAGGGGACAAGTGTACTGTTTTCTCAGTCCTCAATCATCTCCGACTACAAGATCTCAGATGAAATTGGTTTGACAGAAAGTACGAAAAAAAGTACAACTATAAAGTACTAATTTGTAGGGCTGTGCAAAAATATCGATATAGCTTACTATCGTGTTAGTATCTTTAACGATATTGTATCGATACGGCCGCGACTGATATCGATACATAAAAGAAAAATCCTGTTTTAAACAGATTTAAAATGTCCTTTAAATTGCATCATATACCTGTGTGTGTCAAACAACCTCCTCCTCCGCTCCTGTAACCAGTGTTGCCAACTCGTCAGTAAGGAAAGTAGCTATTGGCTGTCCTAAAAGTCGCTAGAAGTCGCTAAATGACGTCACCGCCTAATTTGCATAATTGTAATGAGCGCTGTAGGAGAGAGGCGGGAACAGCGGCGGCTTTGCGCATGCGCGATTCATTTGCAGTCTGGACACGGAGAGTGTGGGTCTCCGCTTTCTGCAGCTGGGCCTGCTGCGCGAGGGGCTACTGTGAGACTAACTGCCTTTGAGTGCTTTGAGGCGGCGGAGGGGCTCACGGCAGCTCCCGCGTGCCGAACAGTACGTGCTTTCACGTCAGAGTCAAAACACCAGAAAAGTCTCCAACAACACCAGAAAAAGTAGCTAGATTTGTCGCTAGTAGCTTTTGACAAAAAAAGTTGCCATGAGGGTTTGGAAAGTCGCCAGATTTAGCGAGAAAGTCGCCAAGTTGGCAACACTGCCTGCAACGCTAGATATCGCTGCCTGTTTCCTTCTAATGCCGTGTTCACATCAAACGTCAATCGTGTCATTCGCGCTGCCGGTCTCGCCGGGGACCATTGGTGTTCATTCTCGTGAATCGTGCTGGACGCACCTGAGAGGGGGCGTGGCTTATCGCCCTGAAAGCCGCCATCAACCATGGAAAAAAAAAACCTTCGTATTGTCTATGTAAAAGCAAGAAACCAATTTCAGAAGTTAAGAGTGTGTACTCTCAATTTTAAATTAAAGTGAAGTAGGCCTGGGCGATTCGTCATCGTAATCAACATCATCGATCACAAAAATAGTTGTCGGCGCATCGCAAGTATTGGCTGTTCCCGGTCAAAGCATGCATTCCTCCGGAGAACAAGCTGCAGCTATAAAAACCACGCCTACGATTCTCTAAAGTGTGGAAGTATTTTAGAAAGACTCAGCAATGTGGTGCTCTGCACACTCTGCAAATTGAAAAATGTCTTATCACAGCAGTACAACTGTTATGCACGAACCAAAAGTGAAAGCATCCTGGAGCGCTTTGTCAAGACAGCGGCGGCAGCAAGACAGCACCGTGTCTTCTTTACTTTTTCGTCCCCATCAATGCATGATACATACATATAGTGTTAGGATTATCAACACGAGAAACGTGTTTCTGTTAGTTATAGTCACTTGAAATAGATTTTCTAAATGTTTCTTCATTGCCCCCATGCTAAACGTAACTTCTGCACTGCTGCTGTTATGGTAATGTGACGTTACACCATGACAACATCTAACGTTGTTATTCGGCCGTTTAAAACGTTCTGTTTACTTTAACAGCCACGTATGAGTGAGAAAATGGCTTTAGGTGACGTTACTGACTGTTGTTTCAATTACTTCCCTTGGCCCACACTGCTGCAAAGATACATTTAATTATCCTGACTGCATATTTACTCCAGTGATGAAATACATCCATGTCATACCCATTTTAAGTTTTAAATCAAGTACTTAAGTAAACCTATGGATTCTACAGGTCACGTAAAGGGTTGCTATCACATTCGGTGATCAAACTAATCTGTTTGTCACAGCAATCCTTTTGAATTTGAGGTCCAGTATTTCTCTGATCAGGAACCTGACAATTAAGGTATTATCATGTTACATTTGTTTGTTTTCACGAGAAGATGGTAGAATCAAATATTGAAATATTAAATCAGAGTTTAAGTTGTTGATATTTATTTTGGGTATATTAAGTAATCGTTAATTTCAAAAAAAACTATCTGGAGGATAACAGATGAATTTGTTGAATCTAAATAATAATGGTTAGGTTGGGCCTTTTATGAGGCATGAACACAGACATTTTTTTGGGAATCAAGCCATTGATATTACAACAGAGGGATACTCACTCTACCACAAACCTCTAACCTTTAAATGTATTGACATTCATTTGCCTAAAATCAAAGTTATGTTAGCTTATCAAGAAGCCTTGTGATATCTGCAGTTGTGTATGTGTATGTTAATTAGCTTTGATACCACCATTTTTGTATTAATTTACTTGTTAATCTGTTGTCTGTCAAAAACACAATTCGTCCACTGCTTGCTGTCACAATGTTTTCATAATTTAAATAGGTGATGTGATTTGATTCATTCATTGATTAATTTATTCATTCCTTCATTGTATTTAAGTGTAGCACCCTGTAGTGTTGCAGCGCTGCTCTCCTTCACCACAGTCATGCTCCACAGCAAAGACACTCGGCTGCATATGCTAGTGAAAATTAGAGAGTGAGTGTGAAAAATGATTTAGGCAAACCTTGAGTGACTGAGGTTAGCAAAATGCACAGATTTGCTAAGCAAGACAATAATTATCATCAGCAAGAAATAGTGTACAAACAATTCAAGTAGTAGCAATGTATTTTTAGCCCGGAGCTAATTACCGTAAATCCTGTAACTTGAAGACAGGCAAAAAAAATGTAACTTGTCTGTTGTCTGGCTCCCTGTGGAGTTTTAGAACTCTAGTAAGGTTAAGGAGCTGTTTTTTTTTTTTTAATGAGTAGGCCTCTGATCTCTTTGAATTATGCACACGCACAAGGACACTCGTGACGCAAGTCCCACGATACAAAGTCCTACCAATGGCGTCACACTAGTCCACTTAACTACAGGTAGTGGTAACCAAGAAAGATGGAAGAAAAAAAGTGCTACTAATAAACATGGATGTAAACAATGATGGTCTCAAAACAAACAAACAACTTTGTGTTTTGCCGAGTTAAGCTGAAAACACACTGCCGCATCATATGACACGTGGCAATTGTAAGCGCTGCAGTGCCTCAACAGAAGAACACACACGACAGTCAAAAGACAATTAAACACCATAGGAGAGTTGCCTATTGTAGTTGCCTATTTTTGATTAATAAATAAATGTATAATCTATAGGCTACCATATACCCGTTGATGTTCTGCCTACATATATACTGCTGCAGGGATGAGGTATTTTTGCAGGCCAACCCCAGAATTTAGCATCGCACTGGTTCCATCGACAAAGAGCCGATGGGATTTTTCCATTGGATTTCACATTATAACAGAAAATAAGCTCTGTAGCAAACAGAAGTTTATGATGCTCACATGTTTTGTTCAGCAAGAACATCTTCACAAATGAACACCACTTTTATGATGTTTGAAGGGTAAATGCTCACGAGCACAAAGTCACTCTGCAACTCAAAAGTAGTGTCTTTTAAAATAAAAGAAAACTATGCAGGCCTGGTTGTTTGGGCGTGTTGTCTCCTAAAACAAATGACCACTTTACTTGCCAGTGCAAGCTACCATAATGAAGTGCATGTGCAGTTATACTTTGTACTCACAAATCCATTGGAGTGACACCTGGCGCATTGGCGAGTGACGGAGAGGAAAAGACGTGAGGGTGCTTCAGTCCGACATGGTGCTCAGGCTGGTGGCAACAGTTCTGATAGGGAGACATCCATCTACTCCTCACTGAGTCCGAGGAGAGTTCCCTCTCTGTCCAATGAGTACACAACTAACGATGACACACAGTGACACCTCTGCTGGCGTCACCACACAGTGACAGAGCTGCTGTTCGCGATTAGCATCGCAACTTTTACAAAGTGCATCGAATCAGTACAGGCGCGCACACGCATGCCTTTACCTTCTGCAGGTTGCAATACGTCCTCAACCGGGTGACCTGACTCTGCGATAACTGCAATCATGGACATTCGTTGATATATTCTCACTCTGCAGACGTCTGACTCGCCTGTGCCGTCATCACCCTGCGGAATGACGTTACCTCTGCCCCCCCACACACACACTCACACACTTTATGAGGCGTCATTTCAATTAACTTGATCAAAAACCAACAGTAAACATTTGTCTTTCTGCTTTATTTTTTAACAGTTTCTTGTTTTATATTCACAATGAACTGCTGAAAATAAACTAGTTTCAATATAACTCACTTACTAATAATATTTCAAAGATTATTTATTCATCTTTATATGCTCACTTATTTTGTCTACTACTTATTCCTCAGCACTACCCACCAGTTTCACCATTATTTGCTTTTCCTCACTCTGAAGTTTCATAAAGACTTCCATTGTATTTAAAACAATGTGGACAAGATTGTCTGTCATAATTTATGCCTACAGCATGCCCAAGTGTTCATGTTTATTTATGGATTTATTGTGAGTATGACGAAGATATACAAAGATAAGACATCACCCTCTCTCAAGAGGGGAGATCACAAAAGTACAAAACCTCACTCTTCATCAGTTCTTTACTTTAAAGTCTTGGCAAGATAAATGTAGGTCTGTCGGTTAGAGGGCGATATCTCATTTATAGATCCTATGCATGGATTTTTCATATTGCACAAACACTTTTTCCTTAGTGACACGGAATACACAGACCTGACTTGGCACCAGTTTTCCCTTGTGTCTTTTTGTCATTTAATTAATTCACTGTGGTGATAGATAAGCCGTCTGACGATGAACGCTCTAGAGGAAATTCTAACCAACTGTGAAGAACTCTGCATCACACATTTAATGAATTATTTACAGATTACAGTCGTGGGAGGCAAACTGTGATTATGTTTCAGTCATTATCAGACAAGATCACAACCAGGATTTGGTCAAATTTTCAGTCGTGAAGTATGTATATATCTTATCACATGATATTCAGCAGCAGCTCCAAGTTCAATTATTTTTCCGAGCACCTTCAACTGGTCTTAATCACAATCACATTCAAGTTAATTAGTCATTGTTCACATTTAATGAAGATGCTTGAGTGCAGTTTATAATCTGACAAGAGCTCACTGTCACTCATAATTTCAGTTATACAATTGCTCCTACCTTGAACATGCCACTGTATGGGCTGTAGGAAATTATGTCTCCCTCTGCAACTCCCCTTCTTGTCCTATTTTGTACTGCCATACTTGTCAATGGCATATCTTGCCCGGTGCGATTTGTGTACCCCCATATCTCAATAAAATGTGATTCTGTTGTGCTGAGTCCCGCACTGCTGCTTGGAGACACAAGGGAGAAGAGCCTGCTCTGTCAAATAAAACCACACAAACATTTTTTGCAATATATGGCCCCATATCCTCTGACCGCGTGTCTCAGGCAGGTATACAAGGTATCATGTCAACTGTTTGGTGACATGCCACATTTTGTGTATAGGTGTCATCCCACAATCAATGTGATATATAGATCATTAAAAACACAGACGTTCTTAAATTGCTTGGCAGTAAATTAGTTGATGAGGTTTTGTGTGCCCACACCCGGTGTACTCTTTGAACATGATATCTAATAAGTGACTCACAATAACTTATCTATATAAAGCATTTTTATATCAAAATCATCGCATAACAGTTTTATTACACAATGCTCCCGATTGCCTGACTGACTTTAGGGGAATTAGTCATTAATCATGTTACTGTCAGAATCCAAATAACTGAGTTCATTGTAAGTCATTCCCTCAATTTAAGACATTCTAGTAAGATTAACCAAACAGCTCTCTTGGTGGGGCGAAAACAGAAGAGTCTAATCTGTAATGTCGTATCAAAGCACAGCCCTGAGCGGCTCCATTGAAAATAAATGAAGCACTAACCTTGCGAACACACAATATGCTTGTCTGAACTTTGCCCTATGTCATCCTGTTTTGTTCTTTTATTGCCTCTCTAGCTGATACTTATCTTTTCTATTTCTCTTTCACCTGCCTACTGTTCCTAAAGACACTAAATTATTCAGTTTTTCTGACTGATTTACTGTATATAACTTGTGTTTTTTTTTTCTCTTCCTGGATTGGAACAACAAAATGAAACCTCTGTGGTTTGAAAAATACAAATACAAAGACGAGCAATTAACACCGTCAGTGTTGTCTCACTGTTTTAGATTGAGAAACAGCCTTGCAGCCTAGCACAGCCTTGAATCTCAGGCGTAAACACGTCCTGGCGCACACATACACCAGCACCCTTAATCCCATTTCTTTATTCAGTCGTTTTGGGGCTCATGAAGATCTAAAGAGATTGACTGAGCTACCATAACTTGAGGGATCACTGTGTTGGAGGTGGTCCTCAGTCACACCTCCAGTAACACTGATGATGGACTAAATCAATTAGATGGACCAGATACTTGTTTTTCCCACCCTGGATCCATGGGGCACAGTGGGACTTCCATCTATTCATCTACCACAGGTGACACACACACACTCACACACACACACACACACACAGACTGGCACACATAGGCATTGACATACAGTGTCTGATGTGAATAACAAGAGCTCTACAGAGGGTCCAATCCCACGTTTAAGTATTCTGAGTCCCACACAGTTTTTCATTCGATCACCACCCCTCCAGCCTGATATGAAAGCTAAACCATGGAATTGTTTATCGATCAACTTTTAACGAGCAACAAACCAGCAAAAGCAAATTAATACCAAATACTAAAACCTAGCCCGGCATACAAGCAGATGTGATGGTCACTCATTTAGATATGTAAATGTCTGATGCTGAAACCGTCAGACCACAACAATAGTCTAGGAATAATGGAGATGTGTTCAAAGCGCTATTTGCTCATAGATTTAATTTGCTATTGCTGTTCTGATTTATTAATTGCTGCATTCGGCGTGCGTGGAGGCTTTGTTATTGTTGTTGTCCTTTAGCTGTTTGTCTGGACCAATTACGGTTGATCCTCCCAGGAGTAGACTGGACTCTTCAGATGTCTGCTTAAAATCCATTGATTCCTTTCATCTCTGGTTGCCGTTGTGTGTGTATGTGTGTGCCTGTGCTTGTGTGTGTATGAGGGCGTGTTTGTCAAAGACAGATGGGGGTGGGTGGTTGTGTCTATGTGTTGGAAATGAGTCGATCTCATTTACACTGGTCTCTTCGCCCGACTGAGGGAGGGAGGACGCCTCACGCTTTTGTTGCCTTTGTTTCCTTCTATTTCTCTCTCTTTCTCTGTTTCCTCACATATGCTCATAGCATTCTGTTGTTAACGTTCTCTGTCTCATTTGTCTCGCACTAAAACTATATCTTCCTTTGCCTCCCTTTGCATTATAACCCCCTATCTTAGTCTGTCCATCTTTGGCGGTCCACCTATTCACTCTCAATTTCAATCTTTGGCTGTTTTCTATTATTCTGTCTATTTCTATTTCACTATTGTTCACTCAGAATCCATTTTAATCTCTTACTCACTCACTCTTTCTCCATGTACTTACTGGGGTGCCATCTCTATCTCTTCTTCTTTCTCTCACCGTGCATCAGATTCAAATTCAATTCAAAATCACACTTGCCAAATTGGGGATATAGAAGTCAAAGTTATCATTTACAACATTGTGCAACAGGGAAATTGTTGCATAATCATTTCAAATTCAACACAAGTTGCTTGTACAATTCATTTCTCTGACTATCATGGTCTAATAATTAGCTTGTTTGAATCTTTCCAACAAGAGAGCAGCTCCAGTGGAAATTCATCCACTGAAAATTAGCTTCAAAGCTTGTACAAACCTCATCGCAGCAGCTTTGTTGATTCGTCTCCACAAAGACTGGCCACAAAACAAGGGGGATTAGTGTTGAGAGAAATGTGCGGACTTGTGTGAGTCTTAATCGGTTAAGATGGATTCTCAATGTCACAAATCTATATTGTAACCAATATGAGAGATGTATGTATAGTATAGTTAGTAATCATCCTGCCAGAGTGACAGGGAATTTTAAGATTACAAAGCAACATTGTTCATCGCTGAGGTGAAGTATAATTCCACAAACACACATGCTCTTGTTTCACACATGAAGATGTCACTGGATAATCACAATATTTCAAGCTGGTGTTAAACAAGTGACATGCAGTTAATACAATGATAGTATGTCTGATCATCAGGAACGATAATAACTGTGGCAATTATCCATTACATATATACACATACACACATATGGAGATATACTGCCTCTCTCTGCCCGTTTCTCTGTCTCCCTTCAGTGTGTCTTTCAGGGTGGCAGGATGGATTTTGTCACAATCAGGCTTTGCCTTGGGTGTTTTGTGTGTGGTTTTCTGTAGCTCCTCACTTCCTTCACCTGTACCTAATCAGTTCATTCAGTGCACCTGCCAGTCACACTCTCCCTCATCAGCACAACTCTCCTCACCTGTTCTAGTCACTATTTAAACCCCTGTCTTTCACTCACTCACTGCCAGATCATTGCTTTTGTTTCCTACCTACCCGTCCGTTTTGCTCTTCCTGTTTCCCAGTCTGTCTGCCCTGCCTTGTCCTGCCGGATTCCCCGACATGTCTCGTCCTTGGATTACCTGTTTTTGTTTCGTGAGTTATTAAAACCCTTTTGTTCACTACTCTGACTGTCTGCATTTGAGTCCTCATTATGTCCCGTGACAGATTTTGCTCCTATATACAGTATAGATGATATGACTCGAAGTTATGAGTTCCCAGAGTGGAAAGTCAAACGCTGTCAGGTCTCTTTACCATGACCATGATCCCATCACCTCACACTCATTATACAATTTAGAGCAGCCATTTCGATCAATCACCATTTATTGTAGTATCACTAGCAACCTTGAGGCTTTTCACATAATTGAAGTTTTCTAAATAACTGCCTGAGAGAGAGAGAGAGAGCGATAGAGAGGATAGAAAGGATAGAACCACAATGTTTCTGTCTGTCAAACATTTTCTCTTTGCACCCTCACTTTAATGTCTCTGCATAGTTTAGTGTGTTGCTTGGGTAAATATGGTTTGACCAGTAATTCTTTCTGTATGAATGCACGCATCTGTCTATGTGTAGTAGTTCTGATATGTAGTTTGTTGCATCTGTGTTTTAAGTGTAACTTCACCCCCAGGTCTGAGCCTAACTCCACCAACCGCATCATTTAAAAAAATGCAAAAAAAAAAAAGTGGACAAGGGGCTGAAGTGGGGGAAAGGGAGGGGGGAGCGCATGGATGTGTGAGGCAGGAGTTGCTCAGTGGACGGTTACATTTCTATTTTTAGATCAATTTTATGACATAGATAAGTCCCGACCAAGCCCCCATGAAGACCGACGGGCTTTGAAGCAAATCTGATGTTGTGGCCAAAAACCGTCGGTAACATGATGCCGTTGGGCACAAATTGGCCCATAAACTTACATTGGGGGTGAGATGTCTGTAGGTTTTTGGGTAAATCAACTTCACTGTTCGAACAATTGAATAGTTCTTATTTAAATCATTAGGTCCTAAAAGTTGTAAAATGCTCTATTAGCCAATAGACCAGTCGACTCTACGCCAGCAAAACAGTAGATAGCTTGTTTAGCCATTTTCAACCCATGAAATACTGATTTTTATACATTTGGCAAGAAATTTCAATATTAACACCATCATTAATGTGTTTTATCACAGTACTGTCAAATTTATTTTACAGCTCAAAAAACACATTTAAGTGTGCAAGTACCTCTTTAAGTGCACTGCTTTTGTGCAAAGTCTTGCCATCTTTGTGTGTCTAACACAAGTCATCCTTTCTTCACGTCATATTTTGTGACAACCACAAAAAATAATAGAACATAATTGCATGTTTGCTGTTGCATCTACCTTCTTGGCACTTTTCCTTTTGTTTTCACTTCAACTTTCAGAATTTTAACTTCACTTAGAATTTGTCCTTGTTTTTCATTCAAGAAGTTATAAATTGCAAGGGAGCTGCCGGCTTAGAGTTTGTCTTCTCAAGTTTCATGTTAAAATAAGGTGTTGTTGTTGTTGTTCGATACAAAACTGCATTAGCAGTAATTGCATTGTTTCACTGAGGTGCCTAAAAACAACAGTTTTGTACAACAGTTTTGTTTTATTGTGTTTTAAAGGCAAGCATAAAAAGAGAGGGAATCAAACACCTTGGGGCAGAACTTGCTTCTTCCGCAATAACAGTAAAACAGCTTTGTGGCAAAGCAAAGCACCATTTTTAGAGTGCAATTAGGGAGACTTTAATCACTTCTGACTGCTCACACGTGTGTGTGTGTGTGTGTGTGTATGCTTTTCTTCACCTTATGAAAAGCAGCCGACAACAAGTATTTGATTATTTCCCTCGTTCATCATGGGTATCTGTGTGTGTATATTCAAATATGTAGGTCACCTACACACTTTGTATTTTGCTGACTTTAAGAATGAATGGCACAAGGATGACATGATTTTGATTGGAGCTCCTTACTGAGGTGGCTCACAGTCTCTGAGCAAAAAGAGTGTGTGTACAGGAGAGAGCTTGGACATTGTTTCAAGCAAAGCCAGCATTACAATAAACACTGAGAAAAGAGTCTCCATGAATCAGGAGATATGATGCCTCGTAGTGACTCAGTGAGCTCTTTTCTCTCTGCAACTTTCCTCCAGTCTTTCTGGTGCTTTATCTAATGACAACCAAAACTTGAGGTGTAGGAGGTGGGAGCAAAGCAAAGGTGAGCAAAAGAGTGAAAAATACATTTCCAAAGTTCTTGTGTTGTCACGCTATTGTAGACTTTGTGGCCCAGATGCCCCCAGAGAGTCCCTTGACTGTCCTACACGACAGGCTCAGGTTCGCTACTGATTACATTTTCCACATGTCCTGCTGTGCAAAAATGCGCAGCGATGGCACAACACTGGATAGGGACAAAGTCCCTTACTTGTGTGAGTCAGTCTCTCCTGAGGGTCTATTTGGTCACGTTGAAGCCACTCAGGCTAAGTTTGAGTGGAGGAAGGAGCATCAGTCCCTACATAACATCATTCTGAGACAAATTGTGAAGTCCAAGCAGCCCATGGGCGCCCATAAGATCTTAATTGCAATTTCCTGCCAAATGAACGGGGTCTGTTGACATTAGGGGTGTTATTGTCGTGATGCCATATGGCACTTGACAGAGGCTTTGCTGTAGCACGGCATAATCCTCTGCTACATGCTTTTTGTGACAATTAAATTGAGCTGAGCAAAGTCAAAAGAGTGGCACAGTAGGTGAAATCGTGAGCAAAAGTTAAATTATCAAACATGCCCGGAGAATCTCTACGATACATTTTGAGAATATCTGGTTGAAGAGCACTGAATTTCTTCTTTCATTGTTTAGAAATGGCACCGAATTCTACGTGCCTGTACAGTTAGAACATGTTAATGAGTACCTGTATTTTTTATATATCTGTTTAATAACAGTGACTGACTGTTTAACAGTGACTGACATACTTCTATCACATAGCAATCTGTAAAGTGTGTACGTGATAAAATTGACACCATGTGGTAGTAGACGAAGCAAGGCTCCTCATTTTCGCAATAAGGGAGGGCATCTGATTAACCGTTATCCCATTCGTTGGTGATGGATTGACCTTAAGGCCAATATACTCAACAAGTGATCTCAGCCTGTTGTAGCATTAACAATGTCTTTTGTGACTAGGATTGACAAACTTGGACTGTATCTTCCATTTGTTTACTGTACCCAGTAAGAGCAAAATGTCAATTTCAACAGCACATGTCCATTCACGTCAGTGTGTCATTGCTGTGAACCCAAAAAGCACAATATGTAATGAGAATACTCCATGTACAGGAAATGTGATGACATTTCCGAGCACCCTGTTGCATACAGTACATTTCCAAATTCAATAGGTATTGCACTGATTAGTGTTAGTTACTAATATAACTGGGAATTGTTGAATATCATAGAATACACCTAGGCAGCTCGAGTATGTCTTTTTAACTTCGTGCACGATGTCACATATCAACTTCAATCACTGCCTCCTCCCTTATTCCCCAGCCCCTTCACTTCTTCCCAGGCTTTATCCTCGTTGTTGTCTTTGATACTTCCTCCTCTCTGTGATTTGGCTGCTCCCTCCATCCCTCCTCTGTCTTAAGACAGCTTTGGCTGAGAAGAACTCTGCTGTGGGATAACTTCATTACAAAGCAACCAGGGGAATCGAGGGAGGTGGAAACAGAGGAAGAGGGTGGGGGCGAGACGGGAGAGATAAGCAGCAGTGTTGTTTTAAAGCTGTATTCCTTTCATGCCTTCATCTCATCTCTCTGCTCTTGTCCTTCACTAATAGAGAGATAGTCTGGCATTAAATGAGGAGACACTCACCTTCTCCAGGGTACCACAATAACAGACATCTCAGTGCACTGCTTTAGATGGTGATGTAACAACGTGATTAATGTTTTTTGTTGAATCCTTGTTTTTTTGGTTTCTTTTTGGTTTCCAGGAAGGAAGTGATGCTAATTCTGTAGCAGGTGAAAGGGGATTTTGATGTCCCTAACTATGTGACAGTTTTAATGTCTAACACCCAGAGATATCTTGTTCTGGTGTGTATTCACAGTATGTGAGTGTAAGAGAGAGAGACAGACATAAGGACACAGAGAAAGCTTTGAATGTGTTCGAATGTTTTACCTTTTTTTTTTTTTTAAATGAATTTTTGCAACGATGCCAGCCTCAGTTGCCTTGAGGAGTTAGTCACGATGCAAACAACAATCAAGCGCCCCTTCAAGTGTTTTTGCTTATGAGTCAGATAATCATCCTCTCCAACATTCGTTTCCAGCACGTTTGTCCTCTCCCCCACTTTCTGTTTCCATCTATCTACACTTTGTGCCATAATGAAACATAATAAGAAGAGGAGACATGTTAAGCTGATATTAGGCTATGAAGCAGTCATCCTAGCAGCAAGTTTCCTTAATTGAATCCCAACAGGCAAAGGCAACTCTATGAAGTCAGCTTTTGGTCCCCTTCTCTCCGTCTCTATGTGTGCGCATGTGTGCGAGCGCATGCGTGTGTCTGTGGGCGTGCACGTGTTTGTCTTGCAGCTGCAGTGTAATACTTTTCCCTGGTTGAAAGTTATTTCTGTCACAAGAAAAGGTTTTTGTAAACAAGAGGAACTTGAAGACACTTTGCCCCAAGGCAGCAAGGCTATCATCTCACTCACTTACGCATATGCTCGTCTTTTGGGGGTTTGCAGGGTTCACAACTTTAAAAGTGATAGAGACAGAACGGTAGAATGTGTGATTAACCCTACATACTGTATAGAGAGGGTTTATTCGATTAGAGCAGATATTCTGTGTCGCATTAATATTACTACGACTGATTTTGTCTACAACCGGAGTAAAACTGTTCACCGTGATTGGCTTAATAAAGGCAAGATGGAGCAATGACTAGTGCTCCAAACTCCTACTTTTCCAGAGTTGATTAAGACTGTGATTCTTAATTTAGAGAAACGCTGGAATTGTATTTAACATGCTTGGAAACGGTTAAAATAACTGGAAAATATATCAGGCCTCCAGACTGCTCCGCAAAGGCGAAGTCATGTCCTCCAACTTCTGAGGGAGCTGAAAGCGAGAAAACACAAACAACTAACAGTCAGTGTGAACACAGAATCGTACTTTGTGTTCGTGCTTCTCATCTCAAAGCAACAATCCAGCTACTATTTAGCTCCATCAAAACAAGCTTATCTGTTTGTTGACACATTATGTCAGTGATGAGATCGCACAATTAGAATCGTAATGCGTCCCAAGCTAATCGCCCCAAAATGCACAAACGGCATGAAAAAAACCCTCTCAGCAACTCTGAGTCTGCAAAAAAAACACATGTGGACTTGAGGATCTGCATCCCAAAAGCCACAAAAAAGTCTGTGATAGCTTTTACAGTCTTCATTGATGTACTCAACTCAACATCTAATGATGCTCATCTTCCAAAAATGGCGACAGGGCGACTTTCCACTAAGGAAAGATGGCAAGGCAGACAAGTTACTTCACAAGCAAAAATGTCCCTCGTCATTGTTTTCGAATTATAATACTTGCATAGTTTATTAATTCATTATTTTGCCCCCCTGCAGGGTAGTTGCCATTCTTGTCTAAGGAGCCCCTTGGGGGCAGTGGGGATGTAGTGTTCAGCTTATGAAAACTTCAGTAGAGTGGAAGGTTCCTTACAAAGTGTAATGTAATGTAAGTGTAATGTTCTTTGTCCCCTCGTCTCTTTTTTTGCTGGAAGTTGAGCTTCCTCCTGTCAAACCTGCACTGGTGTTTGGAAGCATATCCCTTTGATGGCCTCAGCTTTGAAAGAGTCCCCTCCGTGATGGAACTGGTAGGTAACAAAGGTACAGTGGAGTATTTCACTGTAATTCTGCTGCTGACACATAGAGTCAGAGGCCGGAGAGGGAATGGTGATGGCATTGTGTACGAAAAAACCTTGAGAGCAATAATGACACACAGTGTGTATTGGGATTACAAACATATCATTAAAGTGTAGCCTACTATCCGAGATCCTCTCATTGCGTGGGTCCTTGTCTCAATGTCCGTGCTGTCACTACAGACAGTAAATGCACTCATGGCTGCTGAAGGGATATCTCAGGTGAATAAGGTGAGAAAATGAACTAATGCATATTGCCACGTAACTTCCTCAGTTGAATACTTACTTTAAGACAATTCTTTTTTGTATTACATGTTTTCTGAAAATGTATATTTAAATATGAAAATGATTCATTATATTATTAAATATGTGCTAATTTGCATACATTTCCAGAGCAGAACTATGAACATTGGATAAAGTCAAAATTCTTGTTTCATTTTGTTGACATATTAGAGTCAAAAGCTTTTTAAGAGGATTTTTTTGGATATCTCTTTGTATCACTGTATGAAAACGTATGTATATATTCGCCATGTTTTCAGGAATAAAGTATGATATAAATCAGGCTAGTAATGATGCATGAACAAACCCCTCAGTAAAAACCTTCAGAATATAGATAGGAATAAAACTGGAAAGTTTGTTGTATGTAAGTGCTACTGAAGTGGAGACTTCTGGCTCAGAGTATGAGAACGTCCTATAAAGATATATATAATACAGGTGAAAAGTGTGAACAAATTAACTAGTAGATATCACCATAAACTTCCCTAGTTTATTCCTTGCATTAAGAAAATCATTTTTTTGTGTTTTGTGTATTTTAATGTTTAAATATGCAAATGAGGCATTATCTATTGCTTATTATCCATTGCTTACTTTTGTTGAATTTTGGAGAAATCTACAGAAACAACTAGACAAAGCAGTAAAATAGACACCTACATTTGTATTTTTTTTCTGTGTGTTTTCTTTCTAGTTGTCTGAAAGAAGACATATTATGGGAGCAACATACAGTGCATCCGGAAAGTATTCACAGCGCTTCACTTTTTCCACATTTTATGTTACAGCCTTATTCCAAAATGGATTAAATTCATTATTTTCCTCAACATTCTATACACAACAACCCATAATGACAAAGTGAAAACTGTTTTTTGCAAATTTTTGCAAATCTATTAAAAATAAAGAATGAAAACATAACATGTACATACTGTAAGTATTCACAGCCTTTGCCATGACATTCAAAATTTAGCTCAGGGGCATCCTGTTTCCACTGATCATCCTTGAGATGTTTCTACAACTTGATTGGAGTCCACTTGTGCTAAATTCAGTTGATTGGACATGATTGAGAAAGGCACACACCTGTCTATATAAGGTACCACAGTTGACAGTGCATATCAGAGCATAAACCAAGCCATGAAGTCCAAGGAATTATCTGTAGACCTCCAAGACAGAATTGTATCGAGGCACAGATCTGGCGAAAGGTACAGAAAAATTTCTGCAGCATTGAAAGTCCCAATGAGCACAGTGGCCTCCATCATCCGGAAATGGAAGAAGTTTGGAACCACCAGGACTCTTCCTAGAGTTGGCCGCCCAGCCAGACTGAGCGATCGGGGGAGAAGGGCCTTAGTCAGGGAGGTGACCAGGAACCAGATGGTCACTCTGACAGAGCTCCAGTGTTGTTCTATAAAGAGAGGAGAACCTTCCAGAAGGACAACCATCTCTGCAGCACTCCACAAATCAGGCCTGTTTGGTAGAGTGGCCAGACGGAAGCCACTCCTCAGTAAAAAGCACATGACAGCCCGCCTGGAGTTTGCAAAAAGGCACCCGAAGGACTCTCAGACCATGAGAAACAAAATTATCTGGTCTGATGAAACAAAGATTGAACTCTTTGGCCTGAATGCCAAGCATCATGTCTGGAGGAAACCAGGCACTGCTCATCACCTGACCAATACCATCCCTACAGTGAAGCATGGTGGTGGCAGCATCATGCTGTGGGGATGTTTCTCAGCGGGAGGAACTGGGAGACTAGTCAGGATTGAGGGAAAGATGAATGCAGCAATGTACAGAGACATCCTCGATGAAAACATGCTCCAGAGCGCTCTGGACCTCAGACTGGGGCGACGGTTCATCTTCCAACAGGACAACGACCCGAAGCACACAGCCAAGATAACAAAGGAGTGGCTTCGGGACAACTCTGTGAATGTCCTTGAGTGGCCCAGCCAGAGCCCTGACTTCAACCCGATTGAACATTTCTGGAGAGATCTGAAAATGGCTGTGCACCGACGCTCCCCATCCAACCTGATGGAACTTGAGAGGTTCTGCAAAGAAGAATGGGAGAAACTGCCCAGAAATAGGTGTGCCAAGCTTGTGGAATCATACCCAAGAAGACTTGAGGCTGTAATTGCTGCCAAAGGTGCTTCAACAAAGTATTGAGCAAAGGCTGTGAATACTTATGTACATGTTGTGTTTTCGTTCTATATTTTCAATAGATTTGCAAAAATTTGCAAAAAACAGTTTTCACTTTGTCATTATGGGTTGTTGTGTGTAGAATGTTGAGGAAAATAATGAATTTAATCCATTTTGGAATAAGGGTGTAACATAACAAAATGTGGAAAAAGTGAAGCGCTGTGAATACTTTCCAGATGCACTGTATATAAGCAATGTGCATGAAAAACAATGTTTTTGCATGCATGTCTCCCCTTAATAAGTGAAAATCAGAATCACATTTTAAATAGCTTCTGTCTCCTTTAGAGTGCAAAAAATGTACACAAGCAAGCCAGCAAAGTGTCAATGAATTTATTTCATGGGACTGTAGCATTCACAGCAGAATTACTGGAGATTATTTTTCAGAGCTTTATACTTTTTTCTCAGCTTCTCCCTTGCTCTAAGCTCCCTGATGAGAGTTCCTGAACTGAGAGGAGGAAGAAGAAGCAGGATAATGAGATGTGGTAATCTAATGCAGGTAATAATGGATAATTGAGGTCTGCTTGTAGCAGAGGCGTCAGTCCACAAAGGGCCCTCTATTTTCCCATTTATCCTCAAAAGTTCACACATTCAACCTAACACTCTCACCTCTAAAAGAGCAATGCCTTTTTCTTCAACCTTTCAGGAGGAAAGTCTAATCTCATCCGTTACAGCGATTTTTTTTCTTCCTTTTTATGGGATCATTTCTCTCACTTCTGAACCTCTTCTATAACACTTTCCCCAATTTTCATATAGCCTCTTTCACCTTTTATATTATTTAGGGTTCCTCAGGGAGTTCAATACCAAAGAGTGATTCCACTGTTTTTGTCTTTGTTTTGATTCTGATATTTTTCTTAAATGTTATGTCAGGACTGTGCAAGCTCATCAGGAGGGGAGGAATGGATTTGTATGAAAGAACCAGTTTAATCAGAAAAACTGCCTCCTTTAGTAAAACACAATTGTGATTACCAATATTCAAATCACACCTTAATTAATCCTATAGCCTAAAGAGGTAAAGGTAGAGAAGGTACAGACTTAACGTTTCTTTGTTTTGCCTTCTACCCAGCAGCATGCCTATTTAGTTGGAGGGTTTAAGTGCTTCTTCTTCTGTGGCCATGTAGCGACTGCTGAAAGGCACTGGCACTTGAAAACAGACAGGGCCATTAAGGTGCTTTCATCGTCTCCACAATCATTATTTGCCTGATGCATATTCAGCTACAGAATAGCGATGACTGGGCTAATTCACTTAAGATAATTAAGTGAAGTGGGTTTGTTGTGTCATTTCAGCCATCCCTTGTCCTCTCCATCCTGTGCCTTTCCTTTTTTTTTTCTTTTTGGCCCGAAACCCTCCAGAGGAACAATTAGGCCGGGCATCCATTGAACAATACAGACAGCATCTGCCCCTTCCCCTCCCTCCCTCTTCAGTAAAATAAATGTATGTTTCAGTTGCTTTTGAATGCCTGAAGTAAAAAATCACCATGGAGATAAAATCTGCATCTACATATCTGTAGAATCCATATTTCCTCTAATCCTGAAGCACACTGTGTGACATTCATACCTATCGTAAGAATACTTAGTTATGTAGCCAGGTACATGTTTTTCCACCCATCCCTTTCTCCGACCTCATCTACGTTTTCTGGACTGATTCTGCCCCCTACTGGATGTAGTGACTTTTTAAAAAAAAAGTAATTTAATTTAATTCTTATTTTTCACTTTACAGCACAATCACCAGCTGTTGAGTAACGCTTGTTTTCAGGTCCTCATTCAGGGAAGCGTGGCTTCAGAATGTGCTGCTCACGTTCATAGTGTCTTTGCTGTGTCATTTTCGGTGAGGAAGGAGCAGTGGGAGCCATCTGTTGTGACTTCACATGCAATGTGATTTCACAGGCTGCTTTTACAGCCTGAAACTATCCTGGCCTCCTCAGCCTGTCTTTATGAGACACATCAAGGACAACGTGCTAGTAAAGTGTGTTTGCGGATATGTGTGTGTGCTTGTGAGGGGAGTGCTTGTCATTGTGAGAGAGGGAGAAAGAGAAAGGCCACCATCTATCGCCCTGTAACAAAAGCTGCTCCTGTTAAATCACCCAGCTGAATACGCATAAACACTGAAATGCATCATTTGCAAAGGTAGGCAGAGACACGCCACCATTACTCCGTTCCAGCATGCTTGACTAGATTTTTCAAATATTTTTGCTCTAAATAGCTTCACTGGACTATTGGTTGTGCTTATTCAAGTATATATTGAAATAAACAGCAGTGCAATGATCATTGTTTTGCCATCGTAGCATTACATTTATTCGAATTTGGAAGAACCTCCTCTTAAATGTTCTTGCTTACCTCAACATTTCAGCGAACGGTACACAGGTGCAAAAAACTCAAAAAAGAAATACCACACAGTGTCAATCACTTGTACTCACTTAATTTTAAATTATTTAATTCAAATTTGTAATAGACAAAAGTTTAAGTGGAAGCTGGATGGAGACATTATCTAAAAACTGTAATCTTTTTATTTTGGATATTATGATGCAAGGAGGAATGCTTTTTTTATCACCCCAGGAGCAGACTAAAATGGCATCCATAATTGACAGAGGTATGTCAATGCTCAAGAATTCTGAAGCAGATTACAGCCTAAAAATCCCATTAGGAACTGAATTGAATGGAATTGAAAGGACCTGGCATATGACTATCCTCTCTGCTGACATCTTCACTCTGATTGTAATTCCGCTTTCACGTCATATCGAATTTACCATAAATATGAGAATCCAACTGGGAAAAAGTGGGCATGTCAGCCTCCTAGTGCTAATTACAAGCAGGATGTGTGGGAATTTTTGTTGGCTCCGTTATCTCCCACTTGGCATTACAAATTGCAAAAAGCTTGTCAGCTGGCAAACACAGCAATAAACCCAGTGATGACAGCAGTCCAAATTAATACAAAGTAGAATTATCGGTTATAATGACACTAATATAATCAAGTCTGAAAAGCCTGTAATGTATGTTTGCTTGTGTTGGACTTAAATTCAGACATCAACTGTGTTGAATTTAGGTAGTCCAAAGAGGTCCCTTCAATATGACTTAACAAATAGAATGGCCGACAGAAAGAAATAACCTAATTGTCTGCCAGAATTGAAGAAATGGGGCAGTTGTACCCTGGGCATTAGCTATTGATTTGCGTTGAGTTTGCTGCTTGGGGAAATCTTACTCTTTAATTGTTCCAATTACAGAAATGCTCCCTGCTTGCTGATCACACCAAACTAGAGACCAACACAAACTTTGCATTCAGGCAATTGAAGGAAATGAGACGTTGTCCCCCATTCACACACTCACACCTGACCCCACCAACCTCTCAGAAACACCCTGACACATTCTCCCTGAGAGCTGCAGATCACTCTACATCAACAAAGCTGCCAGGTCTAACTAAAACTAACACGACACAACTTCAAAGCCAAACTTACCTTCCCCCTTTGGGATCACGCAGTATAACTGTAGATCAGCTCTGGACACGGTTCAGCAATGTGACAGCTCTGACACAGCTGCCTCATGGCTGCAAAATGGTTTCAATATCCACTGAAAGCATTCACCATTCCACATCTATTGCAGTATACCTCACCCAAGACAGGTCCAGAATCAGCCCCCTGGACAGTGGTTGAGACAGTTGGTTGTTGTGACAAAATCTTCTTTGAGTTGCAGTTTGCATTACATTTTTAAACATCTACTTGTGTTTTATTGATCATTTATCACTCATATAAATACATTCACCCCGTATGCGCTAGATAATTTGTCTCTGCAGAGACAAATTATCAGTACATTTCTCACAATCTAATAACAGATTTCCTATGATTCCATCATTTAACCCGACGCATCATGATGTGTGTTAGACGCCTCTTCTTCTCCTCAACGCAGTGTAGTCTGAGGGAGGAATCTGCATATATTATACATAAATGAATCCAGAGATATCTCAGCAACACTTCATTATTATGATATGACATTTGAATAATCCTCTTCATGAAAGTTGGGTGTGTTTTCTAGGTTAGTTACAAGAAGCAAATTAAACATTCTCTTTTTTTCTATCAGAGTACAACATTTAATGAAACTTCTTGCCATCAAATACAGTGAGATCTTGAGTTTTACTTTATTTCACCAGGATAATCCACTCGGTATCAGTAGTGCTTTCCAGGGAGTCATGGGTACATATCAAATACAAATAACAAAGCAGTAGGACAGTCGGTCGGTACAATCTGTACTGATCAAGTGTCCAGATTACAGTTTTCATTTGAATGCCTGTAGACCAGTTTGTTCACTTGTAGACATGTCTAATCGATTCTTCGTACGGCCATTAAGGTCTGTAAGTGAAGGTCTGTTGAGCACTTGTTGAAATCTTTTAAGTTACACTGCAGTAGTGTTGGGAGCTGCAGGCACTTCTCGTGAAATAATAAGGAAAGGGGACATTGTAAGAAGTTATGGGGAAAGAAATGCCTTTATTGCACCCAAACAAGCAATACGTGTTTGATTAACGTATTATACAACTTCCTCTGTAGGGAAGGATCCTGTGTCACACTTAGAGTGTGATACCTACATGGAAATAAAGATCATAGGTGTTAAATCATCACTAATTGTTTTAGAAATGAGATTTTAGTTTTTAGTAGGGCTTGCTGATGTTCTTCTGTCACATATTGAATCTGTACTTAATCAGCTGTGTTTGAAGGTAATTCAAATTATATATATATATAT
>NW_022280095.1:773214-820422 GCF_004355925.1 Anarrhichthys ocellatus
ATATATTTTATATATATATATATATTTTATATGTTTTATGGCCTTTTACCCCTTTCACATCAGGGCAACCACTTTTTATTGCATGGACAGATGTCATATAGAGTTTTCAACCAATAGTAGCAAGCTATGGTTGCATATGAAATATGGAAGAAATAAAAAAAAAAAAGAACCAAAGGCAACTCAATGTCAAACTATGAATCTATGTTTCAAAAACTGTCTGCTATCTATATTGTTTGGGTTTGCAGTAGAATTAGGTGCAGTATTTCACTGCAATCTCAAATCATGTTGTCTGAAGAGGGAACTTGACCAGCTGCCAAAAGTCATTGTCAGATTGGCACCTCCAGGGGTCATTACACACACACACACACACACACACACACACACACACACACACACACTGTGTGTATTGCTCTAAGATAGCTTGTCAAAAATATAAAAAGGTCAAAATGTTTTCAATAAAGTAGCCTATTTTCAAAAATTACACAGCAGTTACTATATGTCCGGGTTCATAAACACATCACTTATTTGTCATACTTGACTGCTGATAGGCGTAATCACCACTGAAGGAAATAATGACCCTGATAATGAAATCCCTCATTACGTTAATTGGCAGTACTTGTAGAAAACTGTGATGCATTATAAGAAGAATAAAGGCATTTTAGAAGCATGATCATCTCATTTAACTGAAAAAATATCAAATAACATCAAGATAAACATCTGAAATGTTCACCTAATAAGATGTTAGCATCTAATCAGCCATATATACACACACCTTAATTCTTATTCATGAAAGATGGTCAGTATTGTTTGCAAAAAAACAAACAAACTTAACAAAACATAGGACATTTCAATCATCTATTCACAGAAGAAGCAATTGATAAACGAAGGGACATTTTAAGGTTTGTTATTAAATCTTGGAAATGGAACCAATTACCGTGAAGACCCCCAGCCTTTTGGTTGACAGATAGAAATGTACACAAACCTGAGCTGTCTAATGTCACTCCCTTCTGCTACTGACTGGGGGGGTGCTTCACAAGATGATTCAACTCATCACACACTTCAGGAGGGGGAGCGTATTTATTTGTGCTTTTCTTTGTGTGACTACTTCCACCTTTCATCACTTACAAAAGCACAGACTTAGTGTGTCTGTTTGGCTGGTTCGGCTTTGTATTTGTGTGTCTGATCTGTCTGACTCACTGGAGTGAAAAGGTTTTTGGGATGTTGTCTGTGCTGAGGCCTACTTAAACACAGTATAAAGAAAAATAGTCTCTCTTTGGTTCAAGCTCTCTCTCTCTCTCCACCCCATCTGGTATCCCTTTCTGTTGGTCTCTGTACATATCTGCTCAGTCTGACTGTACTTCCTGACCTTGATGGTGAACACTCCAGCGCTGACTGAGAATCAGAGGTGGCTGTGGAAAAAAAGCAGTTGAATACCGAGCGGCACACATTTAACCAGGGCAAGTGAAGAATTATTTTTCCAGGGGCTCTCTCTTCAATAACACACAAAGCACTAATAAAACACATAAGAAAGATTTCCTTGGAGGCAGGGACAGACTGATATGATCTAAACCAGAGGTCTACTCAACAATGGCAGTGCTTACTGAACCACAGAAAGATACACTTTGTAAATGACACTGAAGATGAAAACCGAAGCGATCGTCAACTTGATACCAACATGAGTGTTACATTGTGTCAGCCTGTCAGTGGACCAATTAACAATGCTCCAACACAATCAGGATAATGCGAAGGTGTGGATTAACTTTCCTGTCTGGTGATGCTGTGACAACACATAATGAGATTTTAACCTGTAGGCACAAAGGCACATCAGAATGACTGGTGAGAAGTTGCCATAGATTCAGCGGCTTGTATATTGATAAAAGCTTTACTTGAGCACCATTTAGCACTTTGTCAGCTCTCCTTGAACAGGGGAGGAAGATTTTTTTTGGGGGGGGGAAACTAAGGACAACAGAGTGACATACACAAAGTATGTGCATTTTGAGTTTGAGACTTTGCAACCTAACCATTTCGCTCCAAATTGTTTTAATTAAAGTACAATGTGGAAAAGAATGTACATCTAAAAAATGTATGAAAGAAATGTACCTTGAGTTTGTTTACATGTCAACTGAGATGTAGACAACTTACAAATGTGAGTACAATTTGCCTGTTTGTCTCTGACCAGCATATTTAATACACCAATTGCTAAATTAGCAAGACACGTGTGAAAATTCTTTATCCAAGCAAAAACAAAACAGTGGTGACTCCATCAGGCCCACAGTTAAATTTGTTAAATGACCATGTTGACCTCTTGATGCTCTCAGAAGAAAGAAGCCAACGGGATCTCACATACAGTACAATGACCACGACCTCTCAACAGCGTATTAGGTGGTGGTGGCGCACTAGTGTGTTAAAATGGCACTAGTCTTAGGCATTGTCACAAATGTAACAACACAAACCTAACTCCATAATAACTCAACAACACTTAGAGACATAAACACGGGTCTGGAACACCAGTCGGGTGGTTGGAGGTGCTGTGTTTGTTTGACTCTCCTCCCCTGCCCTACTGCCCACAATCAATGGTCTTTCTCTCTGTTCAATACAAAGTCACTCGCTCTGACCGTTGCCATAGTCACGTGGATGCGTTTAAATGGTGTGTCCACCAATAAAAAACATCCTAATTGACTTACCATTGGCATTGTTTCCAAGGTGAAGACACATCATTTGCCACCACAAGCACGGAATGCTTGGCAGCCAGATTGAAAGAGACCTTTTGGTATTTAGGTGTATTTCAGTTTATGTAACTCTTCTGTAATTTATATACAGTACAAGTTCTATGAAGTTATGACTCATAAAGTAACAGCTGATTTAGAATATGTTGTCTTCTCTGGGTCCTCTTGTTCCTGTTGGGAATGTAAAACAAATATTCATTTTAGTTTAAGATAAGTTGGTCAAAGACAACAACAAAAAAAAATGGACAGACTTGACTCATTTCCAGCATGAGGCAGGTATTAATTAACTCATGTTAAAATATCACCGGAAGTCCTTTCTTGACATTTTATTTGAATACATCAACTAATGTAATAGTTATTTTTTTCAAATGTATCTACAGCGATTGTTTTAGCTTTACTGCATCGCAGTAGAAGCCAGCAAACTATCGATGACCCAGAATATCTAACAGATATGATATGTCTGCTAAAGGTCGGGGGGGGAAAGCCAACATATCAATGCACTCATCAATGTCGCTACATTAATGCAAAAGAAAAAGTTCAGCACGAATAAACAGCAGTGGGGGTCACATTTCTTCTCTTCCCAAACTGTTCCTGACAGTGCTGCAGAAATTTTGTAGGGTTTCAAAGAAGTTTGAAGGTAATGTAAAAAGATCATTTTTATACAGAGCTGTTATTTGGGAGATGAAAATGAGTCACACAGTGTTCTTCTGCTTTGTCATTAGCAAGTTAATACATTTGTTTGTTTATGTGACTTCAGTCTTTTTGTAGTTGCTTCTCTTGCCGATCGTTATTTCTCTCACTCTCACCCTCTCTCTGACACGCACACACACAGCTGTCTATGAATCCCTGGAGACCAATTTGCCTGCAGCTGGCATACTGTAGGTGGTACCGGCCATGGGGCATTTACCCATTTACCAAAGTAATGAGGCTTACTACTATTCATGGGTCTCTTGCTCCTCCGCTTTAAAAAATAGCTGAAAGCTCCTCCGTTCTCTCCCACACACAGTTAAGGAAAGTTTTTTGGGTGACTTTGGCTCAACCTATAGTCTAAGAATTCATATAACACAAAATCTGCAATTTAGCACAACGAGCCCTAAAGGAACACTTTCCTCAAACAGGGCTGTTGCAAGGCAAGGGTAACAAATACTGTGGCAGTCTTGGTCGCCATCACACAAGTACAGCTGTGTGTAACAAAACAGACTCCATAGAGCAAATGCATAACCGGAGGGTAGCATCAAGGTGTGCCAAGATTCGCAAGCTGGAAGAGGAAGAAGTTTAGTATTACCTGAAAGAGTGCAGTAATTTGAGCTTCATTATTGGACTACGGTTTAACCTTCATGCCAAAACTTCAGCTAGTTGCCAAGATCCCACATGCACCCATTACGTCTCTGACATATCCTGCCAGGATGCAATTATTCTCTTTTTTCACTGGCAGCACAGCAACTGACAGCAAACAGAATTTGTTTTACTGTTGGGACTGATAACAATCAACAACAATTGTTTGTATTCTGGAGAGGCCTTCTCTCGTGGAACCATTGATGGGACCTTGACATAAGTGGAGTTGGTGAAGCAGAGGGTCATGGCACCGTATACTGCAGTGACAGCGACAAGAGAAAAAGACAGAAAGGCTAGTGCGTCACCCACGAGTCTACTGGATACTGGATACTAATTAAGAGGTGGAAACCAGGCGTGACGAGAGAATGAGAATGATACTTGTCTTCCTGCTTGAACTTCGGCTAAAAGGATTCGGACAATTAGAACAATATGAACAAGTTTAGCACAAACAACTTCATTCTCACCCAAGAGTTCGATTTGGGCTGCAAAAAGGCAGCACATAAAGGGACGGGAAATAAAAAAAGCACATAAAAAAACATGTAATATAAAAGCCAAGTGCACAGGACCTTGGGAGATAAAAACATCAACATGAAGACACAAACATAGCACATAAAAATCCATACACGATGCCCCAATAACAACAATGAGCAACAGTGGGCATCACACCCATCACAACTCTAGGTCCCATTATGATAAACACCAACCCACATCCTGCTCCTCATCTTCAGGAGACCACTGGACATCAGCACAAATGAGTTTCTGTAGCTATTAGTCATAACAATGGACAGCATAAAGCAGGAACTAGTTGAAACTTATGCTGAAGTCAGGAACAATTTATTATTGAGTAGGCGTATGTTAAGACAGCTAAGGGGGAAAGGGAACTGGAGGATTCAAGCAGACAAATGAAAGCAACTTGCAGTCCCACCAGAGATTGTCAGCCGCAGTCTGAGGCCTGAATCTGAATTACAATCCAGCACTCGGCCGTCTGTTTACTTGATAGAGTTCAGCCTGGTACGAGAGGAATGGCAGATGAGGGCAGAGTAGCCTTTGTGGATTTGTATGCCACATGTATATGAGTTTAGAGGTTTGTGGACAGGCCAGAAAGGGCAACCAATGACTCAGCTGAAAAGAAGTGGGAGTCAAATAAATGGAAATAAATTTCACCACTAAATTATGCAGTTAGTTATGATTTACTATTGCAATTGCAAAGTTATGGTCACATACTTACAGGAATTTATTTTTCCATACCCTAAAGTATCTATAGACTCATACAAAAAAGAACCCCCTCTCAATCATCACTTATGACCCACTAGAGGTGTGTAGCAGTGCCTGTATCTGCAGAGAACCTGCCTTCTGCCTGTATTGTCTTATTTGGCTGTGTTCGGACGATTCTTTGGGTGTCAATCTCTCTGAAAAAATGTAGCGACCATGTGCCAGATTGTAAGCCGGTCAGACACGGCACAGAACAAACGCCAAGCGGGTAAAGCTTGTTCTAAATGAGAGTGAATCTGGGGGTGGCTTTCACCTGCTGGCGAGCACCGCGGAGGAGGGGCCAACTTTGAATGTTGTATTTACAAACTGCAACAGACAAATCCTACTCATTGTGCATTTAAGCTTAATTTTCCGATCCAGAAGCTAGACCGATCTTTCTTTGACTTTCTCTCCTTGGTATTTTTTTTGTTTTTTTTACTACAACAGAGCTTCTCCCCACAGTTAGTTCTGAATGTAATTGGACTTTCCAGGTTAAAGTGATGGCGTTGAGGCTACTTCATTGGAACTCCCATACCTGTGCTGGTCATGCTGCAATTCAGGCCAATGCAGAACAGACGTTCTGAATTCAGGAGCAACTGATTATGTATTCTACTGTGCTCTGAATTAGCTGATAGAAGTAAATGTTACATGTAATTACATTACATGCAAATGTTCTCCTAACTTTCATCCACTCCCCAGACTAAAACTAAGCCGTGTCTCGTATGAGTCCCGACCACACAGCACAGCAACGCTCCTGTCCCATGATGATCCTGTGTGTCCTGCAGGATTCTGATTTAATGTCAGCCTCTATTGTAGATGATTACAAGTCCGATCAGCATTGATGGTGGATGAAGTCTCTAGGAGTTTGTGTGGGCATATGCCTGAAAAACAAAAACAAAAATTGAGAAGATGAAAGTTTTCCTAAGTGGGAGGTGCCCACTTGATAACACCAATAGCAACAGCAAGGCCCAGCTCTCATTAACCCTCATCCCCATCTCCGCACATGAAAGGAAGTTTCCTCCATAGTCCTCAACACCATAACAGATAGTTACATCAGATCCATGTCCACTGGCGAATGATAATCTGTATTCTTCTGTGCATGCTGCAAAAATGCCTGGGTGTGAAATTTAAGCAGCATAAATGTCTCCCAACAAAGCAAAGTTCAAGTGAGTGCTGTGGGACTCAAAGTTCTTGTTTTTTTCAGAATTTCATTCTTGAGAGTTGTTGGGCGTTATATGTTTTTTTTCTTCTCTTGTGATTCACTAAGAAAATCCCCCTGAAAGTCAGAACTTTTCAAGAAAAATACATTCTCTTTTGAGCGCCATGTTTGATAAAATATACAGCGACATTAATCTTAGAGCAGAGGAGGAAAGTAGGCTGATGTAGCCACGTGTCACATCCATGATATTTGTAAACGTATTAATTATAGATTAATTCATGCTCTCGTTTTTTACATCTCAACTTCAACTGCTACATTGGTGGGCTTTAGATAACAACTTGTCAACTTGCCACTGTCACACTGAGGTAAAGTATTTTATATTACTTCAAGAGAAGGCCACTACACATCGCTGTTACACTGTCAAAATTATTCAGTAAGGATTTGTGTTATATGCTGCACGGGGGAGGCATTGTGCCTCGAGCCTCATAAGAGGTCCTTGCAGCATTCAATGTGCTTGTCTGTGAGCTATAAATCACTTTTATGTAATCCTGCCGTGTTTGTATCACTCTTTTACTATCTGAATGACACAATATTCGCTCAAACAGTGAAAATCACATGTATGCCAGATTTTGGTATTGAGTTTTAAGGAGAAATCTCTCTTTCTCAAACTTCCAACAAGGTTACGTTGTCAATGTGTTAACACCATCACAGTGTTTCCCCTCAGAGACACACATGACACCACATTGGGATAAGCTTCCCCCTGTTTCATATTCCTGTGGTTGTCTTCAGGGCAGAAGCTGAGGTAGAAGCTATTTACTCACACACATGTCATTATTATTCCTGCTGATCGCTGAAGCCAAGCAGTTGTCAGCACAACAACCCTGAATGTGTGAAGATCTTCGTCTTGCTCACAAGTGGGGGTTTCATCTCTGGTATTAGTGGCTCTACCTCATGTTGGCTCCAAAACTCTCTCTGAGCTGAAGCATAAGAAATGGGCAGATCATTTCACTTGGCTTTGCTGCCTTTGTCAATAACTTAATAATTAACTCGTTTTTTTGTGATAGTGAATGATTAAACTTTTCTATTCATAGAGTAAAAGAGTAACTGTAAGGGTTTACCCAAGCCTTAGTCCTGCACCCATTGAACTCACTTTTGTGCAGGCCGGCTCTTACTAAAAATGACTCAATGGCTCTTAAACCCTGACCTTAACCTCCCTCCTACTCTTCTCCCTATTTCTCCACCCCACAACGTGATGTTCATCTAGCTTCTGTAATGCAATGATAATAGAAGCAAAATGCTTTGAAGGCCCCTCATCTGCGAAATAGCCTTATTCTTTGCCTCTTTGCTGGGTTTTCTCATTTTGTGTGTGGTTGCAGAGAAATAAAGCATGACTGGATACAACACTGTGCACAATATCAGTCATCATTTTTCAAACGTCACCCCTTCTTAAATAGGATGATATTTACCACTACTCACACACCTTTTCTTTTCCTCCTCTCCTCCTCATGCATCTCCTCTCCGGCTCTCACGGCGCCTGTGGCCCATCAGCAGCAGCAGCAGCAGCAGCAGCAGCAGCAGTTTGTGTTTCCACAAACAGAGAGAAGGCAGGAGAAACCCACCATGACAGGCAGATAACAATGCTGCAACACCACACTAATTGGCCTAGGGCTTACAGGGAGAGTCTGGTGTTCAGCAGCCTGGTATTTTGGGATGTGAAAGCAGAAGTGGGAATGTGTGTGTGTGTGTGTGTGTGTGGGGTGGGGGGAGTGTCAGTTTTGATTATGGATGAATTGTGAGATGAGTTGAGTTAGGACATGTTTTTGTGTGTGTATGTCTGATTATTCGTGTGTGTTTCTGTGCGTGGGTTGTATGTGCACGCACGTCTGCCACACAAGGGTCTAATCAGAAGAGATAATGTTTAAGCACAATTGTTTTTTTCATGAGCGATCAAAGAGGGCCCTCATAAAGTATGCTAACACAACCACGTTCAAATGTGCAAACATTTCATTTACTTAAACAACTATCTTTGATGCTATTTCTATAAAGCCTTATGTTGCAGGCTTGAACGTTACATTAGGATTGTTTTCAACAGGGGAATTTACAATTGTTTTATGGATTTATGCCTTTGACACCTCAGAAATAAGCCACAGCACACCCACCCACATCAATAAAAAGTACATTATGCTCTCAAAATTACTTTACACCACTACCAGCTATCTGTACAGGTTTACTTCACATAGTTTCATCCAAATCTTTTCAACTTTCTTGTTGGTCTGTTAGCTGTTCAAAAAACAAACTGCACCATTAATCACATGGTAAGGGAAGCACAACATGGCAGCTCAAAAATCGAGACGTACGTTTAACCATTTACTGTAGCACAATGATAAACAAGAGCTGGGACTTGTGTCGGAGATCTCAAGAATGAAAGTACCTCAGTGGTCTGGGACTTGCGCCAATAAACTTAAAAGAAGCTTCACTTCCATCAATGAGTGATACGCCTTTTATATATTTGGCCTATACTCCAGCCTCTCTTCTGTTGTGCTTTTTTTTCCTCACCGACCCCACTGGGACTCCACCTGAGGTTTTGTCAGAGATCAGTTTGTGTCGGTTGACATGACAGTGTGTAGCCTACTTAAAGTTCTGAAGTAAAAAGGAAAAATACATAAATGCAGTATTTACATGTCTGTCTGGGTATGACGTATGAAAGATGTCACTTCCTACTTCTTTTTATCAATCATCTTTCAAAATAGGAACAGGAAAATATTTTCAATTTCACAACTTAATTTGTTATTTCTTATTTCAAAACACATACAAATACACAGCGCACATGCCTACACTCTCTCTCTCACTCACACACACACACGCACACACACACACATCTACAATAATATAGGCAGATTAATCTGCCTGCAGTAGAATTTTAATAAACTCACAGCATGTGCAATATGTGATTGTCCATTCACGAGGAGTGCATTACATATACACTAGACTGTATATGTTTTGCAAACCCTACTCAATCAAAACCTTTATGTGGGAGGTTGTTGAATTAATAATGAGTTATTAGTGTATTTTAGTACTACACACTCTAAAGGTGCTATATAAGAGTATAAGAGCATATGTGCACGAACATGCACTAAAAGCATTTGCAGCCACTCGAGCTATGTCAACCAAGCAAGGAGAAGCTGAGATAACAACACACACACACACACACACAGAGGGAGAGCGATTGTATTCTCTGCTCAGGTTGACATTACTCCTCTACATCATTACATAGCAAATATTGTTTGCTGCTATATTAATGCTCTGAATGTCGAGTAGAAAACCTTAAAGAGAAGCAGGACACAGCTGCTTTAACATAAGCTTTTATCACAGTGTTGTGTTTGAACCTTTCCAACTAACCAATGGCACTGTACTGTTTATTACCTAATGCAGGCTCCTAGCTTTTCACTTGGCTTCAACTATATACAAAGTTGTTTTTACCAAGACAAAACATAGCTTGTGACAATTTAGAATTCTCTCTCTGCCTTTTGGGATATAAAGTTTCATGAGTGTGTCAAAATCTTGAAGGTCAACAATGGTCATTCTCATCAGTCTTTTCAGGCACTGCACTCAGCAGCCTCCCGAAGACCTTTCACTTCATGACACAGCTTTGAAATGATGTGACTCTTTAGTGTCCACACTATTCAAAATGAGAAGAGATCTACACAGAACTTGAAGAAAGCCAGAAACAGCATGAAGATACCATACCAAATACCATAGATTACCGTTGAGTCTCAGTGACTCAGGAATGAAAGTAAGATTTATCATATTTTAAAGAGACAAGCAATCTGTGTTGCTGCACAGCCCTTTCATTTTGTAATAATATAAAGATGTGTCAGTGGAAAGCTCCGCTGTCTTACCAGTGCCATGTCTTTCTTCTTGTCCATTCCATTGATCTACACTTTCTAACTTTCTCAAATACCATCAAGATTTCAAATAGTGTTAGGAAAGAGAAGACTAGATTAGAGGGGGGGGGGGGGGTTTGCTTGAGCATCCGTTTCTCCTTTTAAAAGTATTCCAGTATCCTTTAGTTTGAGCCAATCAATAGCCTGTCAGATAGAAAATCTTTTCCCTTTTTGCCCGGTCCACCGCTGCTCCTCGACTCAACTCAATCCAGCTCTGTCCTTCAGCCTTTCTCTCAGACTCGTTTTTATTACCTTGAGTCTATTGAGTGGGCCTGCCAGCTGAAAGAAACATTGCCCACTCTTACACTGCTCAGTTTCTTAATAAAAGAAGGGTCACGGTGTCAGAGATGCTCAGCAAATTGGGTGGTAGAAAAACCACACATTACAAAGTACTAAGTTCTACTCCTGTAAAACGAAACCCACTCTGATTCTTTCAAGTGTGTCGCTTCCTACCGACATTTGTCGTACTGTCGGCTTTTGATTCTGTGGACTGAAGACATTTTGTCACTTCAAAATGGATTGTCTGAGCTCTAAAAGGACTGAGAGTGTTTACAGTAAATCAAAGATATAAAGGTCCCTTTTTCGGGGGAAAATTGAGGTAATAACTGAAAAAATGACATAACTGAACCCATGCCACAGTAAAAGTCAACAGTAAATAGTGGTTTTAATGGCCATGTGAAAATAAAATAGATTTTAAATAAATTGTTGACAAAAAACAGATTGTGTAAAAGTTCGTCAGTTCTAAGTTCAACATTTATAATAATATTCATTCATGCTAGTTCAGGTACATTACACGTAATTCAGATTATAAAAGTTCACATTTCTTGAGAGGAGGGAATTACTTTACTATGAACAGTAAGCTTTAAATAGACTTAAGATTAAATGTGATCGACTGTGAACATTATGCAATAAGTATCACCTGATGCGCTGCTATTCACCCTTTTCACAGCACCCCGCTAATATCGTTTTAAGATGGATTTGGCTTTGGAAATGGTTAGGAAAGGTTTACTGATTTCTACAATTAGTCATTAACTAATACATGCTCATTAAAGGTGCACTGTTTAGGATTTGGCAGCAACTAGTGGTGAGTTTGTAGATTGCAACCAACTGAAACTTGTCCAGTGTGCCAAGCGTGTAAAAGAACTACGGTGACCAACGCGAAAACCTGAAGAGGACCCGCTCTGTAGATATTAAAGGCTCATTCTAAGATAACGAAAGCACAACGAATATTATTTTCAGGTGATTAGGAACTAAAGAAAACATGCTTTGTAACTTTATATTCCATTCGGGTTAATAAATGCCTTAAAAAGATACACACTGTTCCTCAACAGATCATGTGATCTAATAAAAGTCACAATCGTTGTTGTTTGCCAATATATCTAGTCAAAGCTGATGGACACAGTTGATGTTTTTTGGCTGTTGATTTTTATTTATTTAGTGTAAATTTATTTCTATCTCAAGTCATCTTGCGATCTGAACCAATGAGGTAAAAGCCCCCGAGAGTTTTACCCTCGGGACCAGAAACACCTCTCAGCTCAGGTAATCATCGGTTGTCAATCATCCATCACTCGCGGCCTGTCAGTACATACTCATGGCATCACATCATTTAGATGATTGATGACCAGTTTGGGTAAAAAAATAAAATAACAAAACACTAGTTCCACAATCTGTTTCTGAGAAATATTGTGGATTCTGGAGGTGTATATGATTGTGGAGTCATATACACCTATATACTCATGCATGAAAATCAATGGGTTAAATATGTACTCTACTGTTACACACCACTGAGACACAAATCAGAAAGACAAGGACAGTAGTTATCTTACAGCATTGCTGAATTCTATTCAGTTGAAATGCTTTTAAAAGACTAATCACTGGGAGTTACAGTAACTAATGGTGACATCTGTAAATTGAGTTTCCTGCAAACCTTTCGTAATTATTGAGCACCAGTGCCTGTGCATTTGTTCAGTTTAAAGGGTTAAATTAAATTGAAATAGTCTAAAAAGTCATAATTAACATACATTACATCACCATTGGCAAAACCTGGACCGTAATACAGAACAAAAGAGTACCTGAATTGTGTTTACTTGTCTGTCTATCCATCTTTTTGCTTTTATGTGTAAGATTTGCATCTTTTGTCTCTTGTGAACAGATTAGAGGTTCCTATATATTATTGTTTCTTCACTTCTTCTATGTAATTGTTTATTTATAAAGCTCTCACGTGTCTGCTTTGATCCCCATGGTATAAGATACTTCACACATTTTGTGCATACAGTACATGTACATGTGTTTCTATACACACACTATGCATTTGTGCTAAATTAGATTCTCTCATCAGCTGAGTGGGAGTGAGAAGACTATGCTCACCATCATCAGTGTCAGTGACTCGCCATTAAAGCTGTACCCATTTGGTCTTCTGTGTTTAACTGTTACCAGTCTGCTTAAGTAACAATATTTCACTGACTTTGATTGCAAGAGGCTATACGATGACTACTCAGTCTAAGTGAGTTTGCGACGCCAAATATGATTTGTGATTGAGATTAACTAAGGATTTATTATGAAATCATTTACATAAAAATATACAGTAATAATTTACATGGATGACCAACATTGCTAAAAATGTCTCCTCAGCTCCACTTTCTACAGTAATTGCTCATCATCCATTTGCAATACAGAGGAAGGTACATTAATAATTAAGTAAACAAGCTAATGTTGTCAAACCATTGGATTATAGAAATTTGTTGTATGTATAAATGTAATTGATTTTGCATGTAATTAATTGATGGTTACCCAAATGCAAACATTTAAATCTATTGTATCACAATTTACCAAAACCACAATATTAATTTACTTATACCTTGATAGATGATTGTATCTATATTACCGATCCCTATTAGAACATATTTCAACAAATAAGACACAAGGTATCACAAATGTGAACACAAAAATACATTGCCCAATTCTTGACTCATTTGAGGAAAGTATTTTCCATCATCGCTAAAAATATGAAGGTCTTGTCCATTGAATCTGCTGACAACCAATTAACTTATCAAGGCGATCATTCTTTATTTTGATCATTGCAATGATTGTAGTTCAAACTTGACATCAGAGTAGGCTAACAAGTGACACAGATATTTGTACCGTGTGGTGTAGACAGTTTTTTATCACCCACTTGTATGACAGATTGAATGCCAAGCACAGTCGATGGGCCAAAGCCAACTTTGATGCTGTTGATTTTTGGGAAGCTGCCATTGGGCACAATGCAGCTTGGTAGCAAGGTCAACACATTTTTGAAAGAGCTCAATCTTCAGCACATGGCAAAGTCTGATGCCCAGTGGCTCCACTGTGGTTCTGCTGATACTTCAGATTTAGGTGTAATTTCTAAAACGTGCATTCACCTATCATACACTAACCACAATTTCCACATGACTTACATTAATTACACTCTGCATAAAATCAAATATATCACAAAAATGCAAACACACGTATCTTTATAAGAGGTGAGTGTTAGGCAGGCACGCTCCTTCATCGACCCACACAAAATGCCTGAAAGCACATTGACCGTGGTGGCCCAGTGGGACTGCAGAGTCAATATAAACCAACAGGAGCAATTGATTGATTGATTGATCCCCTGCAACACTCTCCTTCTCTCCTCTGACTCATGCCCTCCTTCCACACCCCACCTTCCCTCCTCCCTGCAGTCTCTGTTGGCTTGTTCAGTCTTAGTATCTTCAGTGAAAATGTATCAAAATTGGATCAAGATCCAGGAGACATGTACTGCAGTTCCCACCTTGCATTAGAATGCATCTCAGACTACGTCCACAATAAGCCAGCTAAATCTGAGAAATCGCTTTCACTCGGTTCTGGCCTTCAATCCACACTAAGCTGGTGTTTTTTCACATCCAAGTATGGAGCTTTCCAAAAACGCTCAACAGATGGGATGAATCTGGCCTCATACTTTTGGTATGGACAGGTGCACCTTTTGGAAATGACGTGTTGTCACCAATGGAGGTTTAACCAGCTGAGATAAGTAACAGCGCAGAGTCTGTCCCATTCCTACATGTTGGCTGTGATGCGCAAATTGTCTGCATACTAAAAGACTACGAAGAAGGAGATGATATTTGGCTGCTCTCCTATGTTTTTGCAGGTACAAAAACAACCGGAAATTTATTTTCTTTCCGATTTAGCCGGCTTAGAGCAAATATAGTCCAACTTGTGAGACCACTTTTAGATTTTACTTCCCTGTTTAAATTTGGTTTTACCTACAAGTTGCTGAAGCAGAAAAAATACACATTTGCATTTGGCCATATTATTACTGAAAAAAATTGCAGTTGCTTTCAACCTTTCCTCTGACACCAACTTCAAAAATGCGTCAGAGATTTTTGGAGTTTTGGCAAATTCCACAGACAAATGTCCCTGACCACCTTGAATATTGATTGTGAGGTCCAATGTATCCACAATACAGTTTGCCTTTCGATCCACTTAGGATGACATAAACTGAGACACGTTTTTAATTATCAGGTGTGTGCAGGTCTATTTATTAAAATCCCTGATCTCATTGTCAACCTCAACCTTGCTATGCATTTTCCCAAGCGAGCTGCAAGGATACAATCCTTATTCATTATACTGATGAAATAGCAAATGACTGTACAGTATGAATGGATTATTAATAATCTCCATTTCAAGTTCAAATAATTTGTATGCTGGTCTCACCTGGTCATTTATTATTTTTTCTTTGAGGGAGGAAATGAGGCGTATTTGTTTGACTGGAACAGAGGTAGGAATCGTGGTGAACTCCCATCTGGACCTTTTATCAGGGTACATATTTTAATGAGCCAAACACAGAAAGAGAGACAGGAAGCGAGGTCAGCTTTAAACACAGTGATTAGCAGTTCAAAGAGAACAACCAGGGTTTCATCTCTCCTCCTCTTGGCCTTCCCTCCCCTCACACTCAGCTCCTCTCATCTTCAAACGACCCGGTTGGAGGGTGGAGGGTGAGGCACGGCCTCTCCTGGGTCAACCTACAGGGAGCATTGATGGCAGGGAGATGGAAGGCTGGAGGGCAGCTTTGTTGCCTGCTTGGCCTCTTCCCTTGCTGGGCAGTGATTAAATCAAGGCCCTGGTGTGAGGCCTTCTGCTGGGGCAGTGGTGGGCTTCTACCCCCGGTGAGCTTGGATGTGTCACAAAGTGCTTGTTATTTGTTTTTGCCTTTTCCCTACCATGGGCCAAATGAATCATTCACAGATGCTCAAAATCTCAAGATGTTATTGTTAACCTGCTGGATATCAAACATAAGATCAGGCTGGCTTTTGATGCTCTTAACTGATATGGGCTACTTCACATAGCCCTTGGACTTCAAGAACAGGCAATCGGTAAAGGTGACAGGAATCACTAAAAAGGTAATCTCAAGTCAAAAGGCTGGTGTGAAAGCCCTTGCATTTATATTTTGTTTTACACCGGCACACATACCAGATTTTATTAGGAAATTCTCTGTTTTAATATCATCTTCAGACCATAGAACCTTGGGAATTATGAAAAGCATCCCAAGCTTAAAAAAAAGTGTACTTTCACTACAAGAGTTCAGGACTGAAAGGGAGTAGCAGGTGAGAATGTAGGTCAGGTGTAAATGAGCTCTCTGCAGCTATTATTGAAATACCTATGAGCAATTGTAGTGGAGCGGCTTAGTGGCAAACAGCAGAATGTGGTTGCCCTTGGCAACTCCCGAGTGGGAATCTATATAACTGTATGAATGTGACACAGTATGGTGCTGAAAAATAGCATGCATGCTCAGCTGAAGCCCCATACTCAAAAAGTCAAACGTTCAGAAAAAAAAACATAATGTGCAAACTTTTGAAAGATGTATCTTGCAGAGCACGAGCGGGTGAGCGCTGTGCCCCAGGTCGTGTTACCGTCAGCTCGACATAAAGAAGGGGAATGCATTCAGACCGAGTTATTCTTATGTAATTACCCTGAAATGAAGAAAAAACAATTATTATTGTCTTTACGTGTAAACTTTTAGGAGATCCGACCTCTCTCCTGCAGAGTAGTAGTGAGTGATCGGTGTGCCCCGGGTCCTGTTCCTCATGGGCTGACAGAAAGATGGGAGAAACGCATTCAGGGAGAGTCATCATTTATCCCTATATGTAATTACTCTGAAATCAAGGAGCTGAAATATCTGTGCTCAGGCGGACGGAAGAGAAAAGCCCCTGAAGGACTGCCTGAAACACACGCTGCTTGGAAATAAAGAGACGGAGAAGAGAGGCAAATCAGAGACAGAAAAGTAAAATGATAAGATGAGAGGGGATGCAAGTTGTTACAAGGTCAAGCAGTTTTAAAAGAGATGGTCTAATGAGCAGTCAGATACAATGATTAATCAGCAGACAGTGATGAATAGTGGAGTGGAGAGGTCTAAAAGTGTGTGCTTACTTTGTACAAGCTAAACTGTAGTCAAATAGCTATAAGTAGAAAAAACACATTTGTATTTGGCTATTAACCTTTCCTCAGACACCAACTTCAAAAATGCATCAGAGATGATCACATGTCCCTGACCACATTGAATATTGATTGGAAAGTCCAATCCCAGTGTGTCCACAGTACAGTTTGCCCACCTAGGTTAACATAAACTGAGACACGTTTTGACTGCCAGGTGTGCGAAGGTCCTCTTTAAAATCATACATGGAAACGAGTCAAATGCTTCTGCGTCAGGACGGTTTGTCAAGTATGATAGATTTTCAATCCCAGAACAATGAACTAAATAGAATTTAAACGCATTGTCTGGAATCATCAAAACGTTGAGTGGGAACATCTGCTGCTAAAAGTGTGTATGTTTCTGAATGTGTGGAATTGGCTACAATTACTTTAGTTTGTCCTAAATTGTTGTTGAAATTCCTCTCTGCATTAGTTCGCCTTTCATCTTCCAAACATCCCCGTTGAAAATTCTCTCTTCTCATTTTTTCCTGCAGTGATTCTCTCAAACAGGAGTCTCCTCGCCCTCCCTGTCTGCCAAATGAGAAGTTTTGTTAACACATCCAGCACTAATCTCAAGACCATTATGAGCGTTGCAGGGATGAAAGAATAGTAAGAGAGCGGATAAAAAGCGCAGAGGGCTTTTGCTTCTTCTCCACTGTGCTGTCCGCTGGTTTTGAGGATGTTTGAGTACATCATGAAGAAGAAAATCAATCTTGAATTCTCTCTCTTCTCCTCTTCTTCTCTTGCACTTGAAGGCAGTAGTTTGTGAGCAACATCTCTCAGCGCGCACATCTTTCTAATTCAACATGCATCTTTAAAACACACACACACTCTCACTCTTATAAGCTCTACACATACTCAAGTGTTTGTGACTATGACAGGAAATGAATATTTAAGCATTGAGCCGCAGGTGTAGGAGCCACAGCCGTTTCTTGAGTCTTCTTGAGCGCATCATTTATTTACCAGTTTGAGGCTTCAAAGTGGGTTTAAATATCATAATTTTCTCTGTGTGTTCTCTTTAATAAGGAACATCATCTCCTCCGCCCCCTTCGCAAAACTTTAGTCTCCATCCGGTTTGCTCCAAGGTGCTGTGGGGAAGGAGAATGAAAGCATGTTTCTGTTGTTTCTCCCTTATCAGGGGTTACAGATCAGGGTGTGCTAGTTTTCTTAAATCCCCAATAGGAGTCCACCTGCTCCCAGGAGGGGGGAGAATTTGTCAGGAGAGGGACAACCTGTGCAAAGCAGCAGGAGATGTGTGTGTGTGTGTGTACGTCAATGTACAAGTGAGCAAAAGTCCTGATAGCGTTTCCTTGTCTGGACAGGATGTGTAAGTCGCCCGGTGATTAGGCTTTGATGTTACCTTGAGTGATAGATGAGAGAGGAGGAGGAGGAGGAGGGTTGGCGGAGAGGAAAGGTGATGTTGCTGACACCGCAGTTTGAGACAACTTTCTTCTCCAAAGCCTTTGCCACCATTCAATCTCCACTCCTGAAACTCGGCATAAAAACAAACAACGGCTTCACTTAAAAGGTACAGATAGGGAAGAGTATAAACTGGAAATGGGGGGGGGGGGGGGGGGCGGCAGTCGAAGGGCAGGGGATTTGAGAAGAAGCATGAGACGGGTAATGTCTAATGCATGAAGGAGGCAGTTAGAGGTCACTGCAGTATTCACAAGTGCGGGTTAACACCAGAGACAAACACATCCCCGCGCCGGAATCAAGTCAGATACAGAGAGCTGTGACATGAGCAGTCAGAGAAGGCAGAGGACTGCTTTCACCGACACACATCAAATAGATCTTCTCACGCATGCACACAAAACACACTATCAAGTATAAGAGAATGACTGGTACTGTTGTATTCTCTCTATAGAAGAAGTAATTGTCAGACAGTCCATGCGTGTGCTTCAAATGTGTGTTGTTGGTTGTCAGAGATTTTGGGTCCATTTGTGGTCAAATAGCTCATGTGTTTGGCAGTTATTTGCTTGATTTTGTCCCAGTGATTGGTAGTAAGAATGGCCAGTAAATCCTGCCGCACGTACTTGTTATTCCTCCTCTGCCCGAGTAGGATAATGTACTCTGCTCGCACAAAGCATACAGAGTGTCTCAACAGAAATTACCTCAGTGAATCCTGATCCCCGGTTAGAGATAAGTATAATTAGTTATCCACAATAGTCATTTTTTCATGTGTACTTGTATCACAACATGAATCTTCGGTCTTCAAAGGATACCATTACCTGAGAGCAGACGTATGAAGAGCTAATTCCAAAATTACATTTCCAGAGAAAATGGACTCCCTCGGTAGTAAAAACATGATTGCATTCATGAAAGCAAAGGCATATGTTTTTGTTTTTCTTATAAAAGCGTGCTTTAAGGTATATGTCTGTTTTAAAAACTGATGAATTTGGACATCTTCATTTTGTCCAAACTAATATACATAGCCCTGTGTTAATGGAAGTCCTTAGTGTAGAGGTGGAAGGTGTAGATCCTCTCGTCCTTTCATTACAGCGCCTCTTTCTTTTGTTTTCATTGTCATTCCATCTTCATTACCTCTTGACACGCACACTGTGTATTTAATAAGCCGGGTTATTCAACCCTGATGTTTGTTCCATCACTGCAAATGAAACCTTGGCTTCTATAACTTTGCTTTCATAGTTATACTGTATCCTGCGGGGGCAATTTAAAGTGGCACCACTCCTGCTGCACTACTCAAAAGAAGAAATATATACTCTGCTCCCGCTTACCACGGTCCCCTGCACACACATACACACAAACACCCAAACAAATAATGATATACGTCTCACACAAATTAAATTGCTTTTCCTTATACAAATAATCACCTGGTCACATAGCTTCATCTTAGCGATAAGAGGAGTAATTTGATGAACCTTTGAGCAGCGGTATTGATGTCATCTATATTCATGCTGGCTTGTTTCAGATACTTTCACTGGATCAGGAAATGTCATTGTATTTCATTAGCATTTATACATGAGTGAACTATGAGCACACCTTGGCCACAAATAAGACACAGCCTTTTGCTTACAAGCGACTACAGTGCCCCCAAGTGGTATATAGAGGAATGAGATTCCTCATGGGACCAAAGCCAGGCCACATTAATCTTTCCAACTTGGTTTAATGAGATTGCCTTAACTGTTTCTGATCATCAAGCTACTTTAACATTAGACGGAAAAATGACGTTTTAAAGATGTATATCCAAGAACCGAAGCAGTACAAGTTCTTAAGAGCTCAGCTGATGGGAAGCTCATACAAGTCGTTAATTTCCCAAAGTGGAAAAATTACCATATAACAATAGATATGTGTTAAGATTATGTCCTTTATATGAAACTTGCTTTAACTTACTCTGAAAGACAGGCCCCTCTAATATGAAATTCAGAGGATTTATTATACTTCTGACGATGCACATCCATATGCCCATTAGATGTGCATTCATGAGCACTACAGCACATTCCTTAACTTTCCATCATCACTACTTGTTATTTTCATGCATACTCCGGTCTTTACTGCATACTTTAGCCTTTATTTGAAGTAAAATAAATGTCCTAGAAAATGCTAACCACTACAGCTTTGTCAGTAGCAATTAATTGATTCAAACCTGCACTTCTTACTATAAAACAATACGATAAGAATATGTTTTTTGCTCTAATGATGAATGTGTGAATGTGTTATGGAGACAAAAAAGGGGGCTCTGGGACTTCAAAACTGTAATTCTACCGTTAATGGGAAGACATTTATCTCCAATTATCGTTTAAATGGCAAATGGTCATCTTGATGTTAATCAATCACAACATATCACTCCAGCTTCATCTGTGGTGACACTTTAATTTCAGCAGTTATTATCACTACCACAGCGCACACGACACTGTGTCAAATAATGGCTCTGTAATGACCCTCGCTAACCGCAGCTCATGTCTGGCATTTATTAAAGGAACTGAATGCTGTCGTAGTCCAGAATGCATATTATCTGTTTCTATCAGGAGAGACATATGCTCCTCTCAACTCTATCCTTGTCCATAATGTGTTTAACACGCCACCATACATAGCAATCAGGGGCCATTTCAAGGGTTTGCATTTGAATCATCTTCTCCAGACTATTATTCAAAAAGCTGTCGTCAGGAAAGGGAAAGATATAGCCCAGAGATAATGAGGGGTGAATGAAAGTGAGATGAAATGAAAGGAGACCATTTTTGAAGAAAAGGAATTTGTGAGAAAGGAGATGTGGGAAGGTCAAACTGTTGAAAGTCTTTCAACAGTTTCTTCTAGTACTCATGTATTTATTTGTCTGTCTATCTTCTTAAACATAAACTGATGACCGCAGACCTAGTTATTGACAAGCACAGATAGCCCACCCAACAACAGCATGTCCCTAATGTGGATGCAAAGTGGGTTTTATTAATTTAAGTCGTCAATACGTCCATGGCCAAATAGACAAGCACCCCGCCGTCCTACAAACAGGCTAATCTGAGAAACTATAAGGTTTAGTGTTACATGACATATTCTAGACTTAGGTTACGACTGTTTTGTGGATATTTATGACAGATTTCATGAGTCATTCAGTTGACAATGCCACTTTCGGTGCAAAGTTTGCACTTCCTAAACACAGACAATTTGTCACATAGACCGGATATTTATAATTCCCTTACTGTAATCTCAAATATAGCACTAGTTGAGCATATATTGAAAGCTTTATATATTGTAAGACATACAGCTTAATTGTACTGTCCCGTGCTCACATGAGGGTCACACATTTAAATTGATAAATGAAACAAGAAACTCAACAATAAATGTAATCAAACAGAAAACACATTTTTTTTTATATTTGTACAATGGACTTTGGAAAACGCAGAATAAACAAGCAGGCACATTTTCAACATTAGCCTCAAATTTATTTAATTCTTGTACCAAATTGTCGCGCACGTCTCTGAGGCGCGTCTGCACCCGTTTTGAACAATAGAGGGCAGTATTGTGCGCACGATGCTTGTGCTCAGCTTCAATTTTTGGCGAAGAAGAAGAAACTCACTATCTGACAGAAAATGGCCGACTTGCAGTGTGGGTATAGTTTCCTTCTGCCTCAAGCACAATTTTAAGGTGCCCTACGTTTAAACCATGCGCTGTTGCATTTAACAGAGAAGCATCATGTTTAAAAAGGCGAAACGAGCTAACTTTCGACGGCGGAATGAGTCCGACGAGGACGACCAGGAGGAGGGTCGACAGCCCCCAGTGGCGCCGACGTCGTTTGGGCCTGTTGTGGAGGAAATCCCGTTTATGGAGACTTCAAGTACCAGCGTTACCGGAGCACACAGCGCCACGGATAACTACCACAGCAATGGGTTTCAGGCTAACGCCTACAATATAAGAGCTGTCAAGAAAGAAAAGAAAGTCAAAGAAACACCCATCGTTGCAGCTACCGTGGTCGGACCCACGAAAGCCAGTTTGCTGAGTTTCGACGATGATGAAGGTAAGCTAACCAATGCTAACGTAGCTAGCCGGTTAACGTGTGTTTGAGAGATCGTGTTGTTCTTACATGTTTACATATTAACGGTACACTTAGCTCCTGCTTAGGATATATAATTACATAAACTATTAACGTTATAGCCAGCGTTAGCTAACGTTAAGTACTTTTGTTTTCCGGGAATCATTCCCAATAGCACCAACTTGACCTGGATGATGTGCATGCTTATCTTGACTCTGTTTGTAAACAGAAGGATCCGAGGTGTTCCGAGTGAAGAAATCCAATCACAGCAAGAAGATCGTCAAACAGCTGAAGAAAGAATACAAGGATGACTTGGAGAAGTCTGGAAACAGACATGAAATCAAATCAGGTGGGTCTGTTATCACAACCAAAACAATCCTCATATTGCATTACCATTTATAGGAATCCATCAAAATTATCAGCCAGGTTAAATCTAATTTTAAGATCTATTTTCTGAAGTTGAAGGCATTTGTTATTAGTTTGTCAGATCTGTTATCATCCTCCCACTAATTTTTCTCTGCATCCGGTTTTCCTAGATGCACCACCTCAGCCTGCGGTTGCCATCAAAGAGGAAGTGACCAGCAGAGCGGGCAGTGAACAGGGGGAGGAAGAAATGGAGGTGGACAGTGGCAATGAGCAGCAGGAGGAGGAGGCCAAGAGTCAAGGCGGCCAGGCACAAAGTCAAGTCATCAAGAGCAACAGCGCTGGAGCGTCGTTCAACACGCTTTCCTCCCTCGGCAGCCTGAGACCAGGTAACACACACACACACACACACAATGTTTCAACTGTGAGCACTGGCACAACCAGTCTTAATGGGCCAAATCCTGTTCTTGTTGACAGATATGTAATAGTATATATCACTGAGTTTGTTTATTTCTGTTTACTCTGTACCTGTCTCTGAATTGTTGGTCCTCTTATCTGTTGTTCAAACCCCCCTGGATGTGTTTTCACCTCATTGCGTACATCACTTTGCCTCCAAACCTGAAATATTTGAAATCTGGTATTTGGGCACACACATAAACTAAGATCAAGACCTGTTTCTCTCTTACGATAGGGGAGATCCCTGATGCGGCATTCATCCATGCTGCCAGAAAGCGCAGACAACTAGCTAGAGAGCTGGGGGGTGAGCCCCCTCTCGTAGAGACCGAGACCCCCAAGAAGCGCATGGTGCGGGAAGAAGAACAAGATGCCAGCGACGACGAAGACGAGGACGAGAAGAGGATCAGCTTCAGCGGAGTCAAGAACAAAAGCCAGAGGCAAAAGATTGCCGAGGAGATAGGTAACATACGGAAATGGTGCAGTGGCCGTTCAGTGATTATATACAACTGTTTTCAATCTGTTGTCTCTAAGACACGACTATCCCCTCCACATGCACAGGTATTGAGGGCAGTGATGACGAGGCGCTGGATACAGGTCAGGATGAGGAGGTGATCCGTTGGGAGCAGGAGCAGATTAGGAAAGGAATCAGCATACCCCAGGTAAGCTGTGCAGTACTGATGCTTTTCTCCTTTAATATCATTGTATATATCGAATGCCTTTTGGTTTGTTGTCATATTAAAAAGCATGTCGTGAATTTCTTATCTCTAATAGGTCCAAAGCAGCCAGCCAGAGGACAACGCGGTGTACTACCAGAACAGCTACGAGAGCCAACCATACGGGTCTGCCTACAGCATGCCTTTCACCTACAGCACCGTGGCCCCGCTGCCCGCCAAGCCGACGGGCCGCGCAGACAACGGCTCCGTTCTCTACGGGACGCCTATTAGCGATCTAACGCCGGTATCCATTGATCTGGTAAAGAAACGCCTGCAGGATAGGTAGGTTCAGTGGAAGACGGCGGCGACATCTAATATCAGTCTTCAGCTCAGCTGCGGCCATCTTTGTGTGCCGTGGACCCTAGCCAAGCTATCCACAGATCTAAGGGCCAGAGAGGGAGTGTGGAGGTCCGGAGGGGGTTTACAAAAGAGTGCACCGTTTTAGCTCCTTGTCTCTTCGAATCTGTTTTCATGTTGTTTCATTTGATGGCAGCATTTCTCTGCTTTTCTCAGCCTCGACTAAGTCATCATTACCGTCTTTCCCCCTGTATGTCATGCGTCCGCAGGCTCAGCCAAATGCGCGCAGGCAACAACGCAAACGCCAGCCGCTACAAACAGATCGAAGAAGACCTAGCGGCCTCCGAGAGCGCCATACTGCAGCTGGAGGGCTCGTCCAATGACAATGCAGATCAATATAAATTCTTGCAAGAGATGCGAGGGTATGTTGGAGACTTGCTTGAGTGTTTCAGTGAAAAGGTAAGGGAGAATTCATCTGCTGTCTGATTAGCTGTCTTCTGATTTGTGTCTGTGTGATCTATGAGCACTTGATGTGGATTTTTAAAGGGATAGGATACAATGAGAAGTTTGTATTGTGAAACATTAATTGAGATAAAAAAACATTTTAAAGACGCTATTATTGATGCTAGGTAACAGAGCTGAAGAGCCAGTGTGACTGCGAATCGTTCACTTGGAGCAAACTCCATGTATGTTTGACTTTATACACAAATTTCCGATCTTAGGGAAATGATGTCTCCGACACGAGCTACAGCTAGCTACTCACTGAATGCACGTCCAAATAGACTAATTCAGTCATCTGCATGGAGCACAGCGAGGACAGGCCTGCCAGCTGCCCCAACATGTGTTTCCTCATACACACTGATGTCTGTTTGAACCCTGTTAGGTGATGGGAACAGGCTTAAGCAGCCATTATCAGTATGACTCTAGTATGGAGTGAATACAGTGTAAACATCAATACTGGAACTGTATATTGTCCGTGTTGGGTAAAAACCGTCAACTCTACAGTTTTGTGGTGTTATTGCATTAACTTCACAGGGCATTTAATTCTGCCATTGACTCGGATTATCATTATTTTCAGCCTAAAACGTCTGCTGAACAAAAGTCCTCTTGCCTTCAAATAAATACGACGTTTTCGAGATGTGAGTTTTCACTCAACACTAGCGGTATTTAGGTTCCAGTGTTATTCTGTCCGTCATGCTCCTGTTGTCCCTTCAGCCAGAACTCCCTGTGACTCGGAGCCCCGGCTTTTTTGTTTGGGTCAGAGGTCACAGAAGGCATCATATCTTTCAGGTGCCTGCTGTCCTGGAGCTGGAGGCGGCCATGCACCAGTTACTAAGGCAACGTGCCTCACGACTTGTCCAGAGAAGACAGGATGATATTAAAGATGAATCGTCGGAGTTTGCAAGCCTTTCAAGTCAGTCCATCTTGAAGGTTTTTATGATTTATTTGAACGGCCTCGTTAGTTCTCTGTGTGTGTGAGTGTGTGTGTGTGTGTGTGTGTGCGCGTGTTTGCTGTTCACATTCTTGTTACCCACAACCCCCGTTTGTTTCCCCTCATGAGTGTGTGTTACGGTTAATTGAGGTGTGAGTTGAGTGGATGTTCGTACATGAGAACTGTTTTTTATTGGAGGAGCTGTTTCGGCTACTCTTTATTGGCCGAGTCTCGCAGTCAGCTGGGCGCTTGTAACTCAGCTCAAGCAATGAGTCACTAAGTAAAGATAAATGATCTGTCAGTGACGTGTCATCTGTCACTTTCACTGTAACATGTTGCAGCCAGGTAAGTGACTAGAAAATGAACGATACCAAAATTACATATTGTAACAAATATTATGCGTTGTTGCTGGTGTTACCTTTTACATATTAGGAGGTTTAGCTGATTTATTGTTATAATTATTATTATATTTAAACTTGTTTCATACATTTTTAAAACAATCCTTTTGCCTGTAACCTGCCTGTCTCGTCTAATTTAAATTTTCAAGTATTTTGGATTATTCTAAATTTGTTGTGTGCGATGTTTAGGGCCCAGAATATAGAATGGGGGTTATGGGTTTGTCTCAGTTTGTTATTGCTGGTTCTAACATGACTCCTGTCTCTTGCAGGTAAAGCTGTCATGGCTCCTAATCTGGACTCATTTGGTCGCGACCGCGCAGTTTACCAAGAGCACAGTCGTCAGAGGCGGATAGCGGAAAGAGAAGCACGACGGTACGAAGCTAAATCCTCCTCAAAGACACGTTTTCAGGGATTTGTCGGCTAGAGTCATGTGACGAGATAGTAGGCATACTGGTACTATTGTCCCGGTATGCCTAAACTTACATCGGAGCTTAGCCTTCTGTGATTTTATCCACAAAAATGCAGCCTAGTTTGGTTTGTAAAGAATGTGTTTGCCATGCAAGAGACCCTAAGTTATTGTTTTGAGTCATTTTAGTGCCACGCTGGTTTCAGTTTACCATAAATTCTGCCTTTGTGCTTGTGGGTGCAGAACTCGCCGGCGACAAGCTAGAGAGCAGAACGGAAAGAGGGCTGAGCACAAAGAAGGCTTATCGTCCGACGATGAGGAGACCTCGACTGACATCACCAGCTTCAACATGGAGAAAGGTGCGTCATCAAGTTGCTGCAGAAGTGACAGTAAACAGACATAACAAACATCAGACATTCTGTAGTTCATGCCTAACTGAAGCCTTTCGTCTCATCCAGATCGTATCACCCGGGAATGTAAGAAAGTGTTTGAGGATGCGGTGGAGGACTTTCATTCTCTTGATTGCATCAAATCCCACTTCGAAGTGTGGAGGAGAGAATACGCCGACTGCTACAGAGATGCTTACATCGGCCTGTGTCTGCCCAAACTCTTTAACCCGTTAGTCCGCCTGCAGCTGATCACATGGAACCCTCTTGAGGTGAGGCACGTGTATGCTTGGAGTGGAACATTTAGCTTTTTGAAATGGGAGAGGTGAACTCTCAAAACCACTTGTCTTTTTCTCCCCCTCCCCCTGCCCAGGCTCAGTGTGCAAATTTCGAGTACATGCTGTGGTTTGAGTCGCTGCTGTTCTACGGCTTCGAGGAGCACAGCACGTCGCAGAGAGGAGACGGGGATATCAGCCTGCTGCCCGCTATTGTGGAGAAGGTCATCCTATCCAAACTGACAGGTAGAGTAACCCGCACGGTCACACTCGGCATACTAAGATGTTCATGTACAAATCTGTATATTTATGGATTGCTTTGTGTGTGTGTGTCAGTGTTGGCAGAGGAAGTCTGGGACCCGCTGTCGAACAGTCAGACGACCGGGCTGGTGGGCTTCATTCACAGACTCATGAAAGGCTACCCCACTGTGCTGCATGGGGACAACAGATACACACAGGTACCGTTCACTCGCTTACATAAACATAATGTACTTCATCTGCAAAACAAGACTTCGCTTTGGCTCACGTGATAGAATCATGATCATGTTGATTTCCTTTTTTTTTTTTTTTTTCTCTCTTTCATAAGGAGCTTTTGAAAACTATTGTCTTCAGGACCAGGCGGACTCTGGATGAAGATGTCTTCCTTCCACTTTACCCCAAAAAGTACGTTACACAATAGAGGAAGTCCAGTTTGTGTTTTCGTCAATCTATATGACGACACTTACTGATTACAAGTGTGTTTTTTGCTTCTCTTCAGTGTGTTGGAGAACAAGAACAGCGGCCCCTACTTATTCTACCAGCGGCAGTTCTGGTCCTGTGTTAAGGTGTGTGCAGACGTGGAGTAAACCGTGTTTTTACTTCTGTGGTAGCTGAAAAAAATAGTTGGTTATTGATATGGCGTTGTGTTTTCGTCTTAGCTACTGGGCAACATCCTGCAGTGGGAAGGAATCTTATCCAGTTCCTGTCTGAAGGATCTGGCGCTGGACAGCACCGTGAATAGATACATCCTCTCTGCACTGCAGACCACGGACACTGGAGCGGACAATGTCCCAAAGTGCCAGAAGGTAGGAGACCCACCGGCTGTTAGCTTCATGTGTAAATAGACACTAGGTGTCGTCAGAATGCTTGTTTTAGATTAACTGACTTGTTATATAATGGTTTACATTTTACATCCATGAGAATGCCATAAATTCTGTTTAGTGATATCACTACATCATTCATCAGGTGCTGAGGAAACATGGTTCTGGTCTGCTGCGGTCCATTTCACTAGAACATAAAACTAAGATTTTCAGCGATAGTTCAAGTTCTTTTCTTATTCCCTGAACTGTGTCTCTGGTCCGGAGAGTGGATATAAAAGGATTCATTGTTTGATTACAATTTAAAAAATGTGTGCACAGATTACAAGAGGGCCATTTTATTCTATTAAGCAGCCCACGCTGTTGGCTGTAAGACACCGTCAGAGTGCAATGAATGTGGACAAGTCTCTTCCCATTGAGTTCACAGATAAGAGAAAATAGAACTTCCCTTTACACAAGCCCGTACTTGCATTTTCAAATGATTCCAGAGACTTCCTGCCGTATTTAATAATCCATGATGTGACTATAGACCTGCTGTTGAGGAGCAGGTGGCTCAGTGGGTCTCACTGAACAGGGCGACACAGAGCTGGTGTTTAACGCCTCCGTGTCCTTTCGTGTCCCCGTTCTCAGGTGGTGGAGTGTCTGCCATTGCAGTGGTTCTCTGGACTGAAGGGCCAGCGCACGCTGCCTCAGTTGGAGCCATTCTGTCGCTACCTCACCCACCTGGCCAACTCAATGCACCGCAGCAGTTTGGGCGGGTCTGATGTAGATCGGCGCACTGCCAAGTAAGAAGCTCTGCACATTCTGTACAGTTTGTTTGTCTCAATTTGGGGAACTTGAATTCAGCTATAGCTCCATGGAAGATTACACTACACTGCCAGGGTTGTTTGGTTGAATCACAAAATGACAATGTACTAACTAGTGTTGTTAGTTGTTAGTGTTGTACGGGTTTTGTCCGTACTGCGTCTTTTATAACTGTTCCTTTCTGCCAACAGGGACCAAGTCAAAGAGGTTGTGAAGATGTTGGGCCACATGAATGCCCTGGACCACATCATCGCAGTGGCAGCAGAGCACGGCATTAAAGACATCAAGCCTCTTTTGGAAGCCAAGTCGTAGAGGAGGACATGGCAATAGCAACTTTTCATACATCTTTTGTCGTGTTCAGCACATTGAAGCCATTTGGATCACTGAAGTCGGATTCCCGGGGAAGAAGAAGAAAAAAAACTGCGTAAATGGATTTGAAATAAAACGTGACAGTTGCTACTTTGCCTGAAAAGAGAAGGTAAAAGACATTTGTGTAAATATTGTGAATAATGTATAGAAAGGTATGCTCAACACAAGACTGATGCTGAAAATAAGGCCTTGTATTGTCAGCGCAGGAAGACCATTCAGTTGTTCTGCAATGCTGGCAATATTTTTAATGCATAATTTATTCAGAATAAACAATTGTTGATATGACTGGCATATGTTTGGGAAATGTGTGATCTCTAAATTGACACCGTAGTCAACCTGGCTATCTGTAAAAACTGCTTAACCACCTTTTATTTCTCTCACATACTCCACTTCTATGTGTTAGAAATACCAAAAGGTAGAAATGCACCCTGTAAACAAAACCAGCTGGTGAGACAGCTGATATGTGTTTTGTTCTTGGACCGCCCACTTCACCCTTCTGTGTCACCCACGGACGTCCCCGATGACCCTACCACAGCGGAGAGCTTTGTATTCAATTTTGTAAAACAATTTTTGTGTTAGTATTTTATTTGCCTGTGAATAAAATATTCACTTGAATGATCACTGTCTTGTTTCAATTAAGTAAAAAGTGTGGCTCATTGGATGGTGTTTTCATTTTTGTGCACAATCTGACCATAAAAAGGGACAATCCAAAATATTTACCAATGTCCCTCAATTTAGGAATGTTTATGGACTCCTTTATAGACTGACGGAGAATAACATTTTCTGAATAGTTTAGACAAGGAAGGAAGCTTCAAAGCTGTGACTTTGTGAAAACTCCTGATTGCCTGTCTCGTGATCAAAACTCTTCATCTGAAATCCTGCTCATGAATGACTTGTTGATTTTAGCCAGTTGCCACTTGTGACAGTTGGTCTCTCATGCAATAGGGGGCTAATGGCTATTGCACAACTGTAATGGTAATGAGCGGGCGTGGCTGCTTGTTTGCCCCCCGTAACCCCCCTCCGTCTGAACGCGCAATACAGAGAAACCCGAAACCTTAAAAAAAAAGAAAGTATTCCTACCACCTGTAAAGACGGACATTTAATTTGGTGTTGCGCTTGTGTTGACGCACTTTTACCTACTCCAATTTCCACTTTTCAGACCTCGAGAAAATCACTCGCTCGTATCACTGCTTCATGCGCTCCCGCAGGATCTGCAAGGTAAATAACTGCTCTTACATCGTCGCCGCGTTCAAATGGTTAAACATTGTGTGATTACTAACTTTCTAGCATCTGTTGCCGCGTGCTGGATGATTTCCAGGTGATGCACAGCATCTAGGGAGCACAGTGGAAACGCATATTCCCGTGCGTAAAGTTAAGAGGGCGCGTGAATAACACGAAAGCCCCCACGCCTTTAACCACATGCTCCTTTCGCAGCCCCCATTTTAACTGCTGCAGAAGTGTTAGTTTCCTGCAGCGTGCCTGCGAATGGGGCTTCACAAGCCGGCGAGATACTACAAGTGAGCTGCACAATGTCCTCTTCATGCAACTTGCACCTCGCTGCCAAACAAAGTGAAGTTTGGGTGATTCTACATTTAGAGGCTTCTAAAAACGAATTGTCTGTAACCATGGTCATGTAATATGAGAGGGATCCCAGAGGTGTGCTAAATCTGGATTTGACTGTGTGAGGAGCTGCAGTGTAAAGAGGACTGGTAATGCACGTGAGGAAAGTGGTGACTGTGGGATTTTGAATAGGGATGCAACAGTCCTGGGCTCAAAACTGGTCTGAAACCAGGAGTGAGGGGCTTACACCCCCTTCTGAAGTGTAAAAACTCGTCTGACATGCAGAGCAAGTTGCAAATTCCAAGTGGTGGAAAATGTACACACTCACAGTGAAGTGATTACGCTGTGGCTCAAATCCACGCATCCATCCATTTAAGTTGAAATGTGAAAAACTCTCCTTCAGGGTTAGATTATCGATGTACCAGTCATCGTCAGTACAGTTTGTTACTTTGCTCCTCTGGAAAAATAAAAGTGGAAAGGTCAAATCTGTACTGTAGTTCAGGAAAGCATACAATTAACAAGAACAGCGTGAAAGCCCACAGTGTTTTGAAAAAGCAGCTGGGAACACATTAAAAGTGACACTCCATTCATGGTGTTCGAAAAAAGCAGTATCAGAAGAAAGTGTGACCAAAAAAACAGAGACAAATAATTGTTAGATTAACAACTGACTGTATGTTTCTATCCTACATTTGATTATATTTTAAGAATGACTTCGTAACAAGTGTTGACCTTTTGGATCTTGATGGCAAGATCCAGCCGGTCTAACTTTAGCTGGTCTGAAAGGGGGTCACTAGCGAGCTCGTTGCTGACTGCAGGGCTGCATGAAGCCTATATACAAATGCACCGAGGGATGGCGGTGGAAGATTTCCAGGTTCACTGAGATTTTGGAGATTCTAGGGCTTCATATTTCCTCTTTGCTGCATCTCCAGAATACATGTTTGGTTTGCTGTGTACTCAGTAATAACAGCATAATACGTGTATTTTCTCTGAACGGTGTTTAGGCTTTCTGTTTACACTCAGAGTTAAGATGAAACAAAGTTGCAGTTGATGGGTTTTTGACATTGACTTGCCGCCGCTGTGTGCAAAAATGGAAGCAAAAGTGGCTGCAGTAAATAGATTGCAGTGTGTTCAAAACATGGATCAGTGGTTTATGATGTTGGATAATAGTAATACGCGCTCCCGCACAATGTGTAGTCATGCTTGTGGAAGTGATTAGCTGCTGGAATAGAAACGGATTGAGATTCTGAAAGTGAACTTTGTATTCAACGGGCAGTGTCGCCTCGTGCCAGCTTTTTAATTGTCAAACGTGCTACTGACCTGTTTTCTTATGAACTATCTCAATACACAATATCTGAATACAAATGTACACAAATATGGTACGTTAAAAGACACTTACATTTCAGTTTGTACTGCTATTTTAATGAATCTAAAGTACAAATATTCTCTCAGAGGAATTGGATATGGACGAAACACTGTTTCTTACCCTTTTATTTTAACTGTGAGTACTATGTTAATGTACTAAAGGCTAAACACTGGATAACTAAAATATTCATATTCTCTGAATATTCCGGATGTCTTGGATCTTCAACAATTACAGACAAATTATCAGCAAATTATTAGCAAAGAGACTCCAGTGTTACACAGAGGTGTCAGTACATTTCACTATCTTTCATGTGATTGTAGCTCCCCATGTTGTTTGCTCAGTACAGAGTTGTTGGTGTTTTACCAGCAGCTATCTTTGTACTAGAACTGAATGGAGGTAAAGGGACAACTTTTTGTTTCCTGAAATATGTGACTACTTCTCCGGACCGTGTCAGGAATAGGACGAGAGTTGGATCGTTGTGTGTTCAGACACGAGGAGGACACGTTGTCATTGGTCCCTTGTCACACGTTCTTAGTTTCACCAGAAGCGTAAATCATTCTTTCTTTATGGTCAAAACTTGGCTGCCTATGACTTTGCCTGTTCCCGACAGACTGACGGATTGGCACACATGAAATCCACACACACAAGAAGCTCAAGGTGACCCATTGGGGCAAGCGGCCAGTCAAACAGCATCACATGAAATTGTTTACAGGCGCCAAAAAATAAAACCTGTCATTAAGACTACACCAGGACTTGCAGTAGGATGCATGGGATGGAAACATATGAGACATGTCAACAAGCAGCAGTAACTGCTGTTGCATGCCGTTCTCTCTCCTCAGTGAACCCACTTCCAGAAAGCAATTCCACTCAGTTAGCTGGAAGCCTATAGTGGGTGCATGCTTTTGAGCTGAACTGAGTGACCCCAAAACTGTGAAACAATCCACCAACACAGTGGACGACATAGATATCAAAATATGCATTATACTTTTTTCATTCCTCCAACATAACACTGAATAATTGAATGAGAGATACATGAAATTGTTGCTGGGGGGGGACTATATTAATGCTATTTATTCCAAGTCCAGTTATTTTGTGGGTAGTCATTAAAGAGTACTCCTAGCCTTCCTAAATGTCAAGCAGTGTCATATTTGCGGCGTACTCTCATAGGTTCTAATGGATCACACCCCCTTCCCTGTTCATCCACTCCCTCCCACTGACGGGCACTGCCTTTGCCTTCTGCACAATACTTCTACTGTACTCTCTCTGCCAAAACCATTTTAAACTGACAGTGGGCCGGGTATGTGTGTGTGTGTGTGTGTATGTGTGTGTGTGTGTGTGTGTGTGTGTGTGTATGTGTGTGTGTGTGTGTGTGTGTGTGTGTGTATGTGTGTGTGCACACACTGAGTTAAGAAGGGACCATGCTGTCTAAAGCCTGAAGTTTGCAAGGCTATTTTATCTTTAAATCCCACACTTTATTCCAGAGGTATTACTGCGTAAATATTAATTCAATGTCGATGAATTCAAACAAAGCATGCACGTATGAATGTATGTACTGAGATGCATGACTGACACCAATGCAAAAGGCTTGTCTGGATGCAGCCACTTAACATTACATTACATTTCTGTTTCAAAATAATCTGCTGCTTTTGCAGATGAACTGTGTTACCGTGACTGTTTACATCTATGCAGCTCCAACTCCGTAACTATTGAAGATCTGACAGGCATCCAGAGTTATTACCGTAAAAAATACATGCGTTAAGGTGTTCACGGTCAGCCAACGACTGCTACATTTTGACTGTGCTTGTGTGTACATGCGTGCGTGTGCTGCTTCGAATAGCAAAGCCATGTGATTCCTCCAGGTTCTATTTCAGAGCGGCTGCCGTCAAACGCTCTGCAGTCTTCACAGCAGCTTCAAGAATGGTTAACAAATGTGCCGTTTAATCCCTCGATCTGCCACCGTTTGTTTTTTTCAAACTTTCCAGTCAGATCAACAGGTGAAGCCTATCTGTAGGTGTTCTGAAGTAAGTACTCCTTATATTTTCTCATTCCGCCTTTCTGGAACAGGTTATTATTAGCATTTTGACATTGACCGGCAGCATTGACAATGTCTGTGTTTGTCATTGTGCCTCCGGTTTCAAACACGTGTGGTTGTTTTGGAATAGCCAGATTTCCTTCTGTTTGAGGCGTCATTATTTGGTCTGATGAATGAATTGCAAACCCAGGTCAGTGAGGGGTCATGTGGTTCATATAGGCTATTTTCTTCTGCTATGTGCATGCATGTGTGTGTTTGTTCCTATATGCGCTTCATGGTCACCCCGGTGGATATTTCAATAGTATTTTCATTAAGCTTTTGTTAATGACCGTCCGGGTTTTACAAAAACAAGCCGTCGTAATAATCAGCTACTTATTTATCTGGGCAGAATAATAATATACCGTAAGCATGGGCTTACTGCTGCTGGTTTGGTCCAGTAATTTCATGGATTACTTGTGCAACAGCGGTTTTCCTTCAATTCGTTTTTTTTGTAAACAGATGAACGAAACAAACATTTCTCTAGATGTACTCTTCATTTACTGTATGTATGCATTTCATCATGGGGTTACTGCGGCTCAGCGGTAGAGCAGTGGGAGTGGCTATGACCGAATATGTTGAAGGTACTATTTGTAAAGTCAGAAAAATGCAACACAAACATCATTATGGTCCCTTTCAGTTTTCATTTAGGAGGAACTTTATTTGGTTATGACAATCTCCAAGATGCACCCGTACATCCATCAACTTCTTGCAGGTGTTGGGCTGTTTTTTTATGTCGAACACAACAACAACAAAAACAGCTTGATGTATAAGCTCGTATGAGATGTGTATGAATATCGATTAGTATGTTGATTATGTTCTACATACATTTACTTATAAGAAAACCAGAAAATATTTTGCAATTTTCTTTAAAAACAAAGCAAATTTATAAAATTCGACTAATCAATCCGTTCTGATTAAATGGCACATCTTTATGTTGTAGGCCCCTAATGGTGTGCAGTATCACATTGGCATACAATAAGTGTAATTTCTTCCACTCCATTTCTAGAGAACATCCAGCGAGCCTCACTGCCATCAAGCGGCATCACTTATTAACAATGACTCGGTGCAGACAATAGGGACCTCTGCAACACCAAATAGAAGCTGCAGGTGGAAATAGGCTGAATTGAAATGTCTTCTGACTTGTAATAATTGCAATAATTTCAGCTTGCAGTGGTGGCAGTGCTTTGGGTTTAGCGTTGAGACAGCGAAGTGTTTCTTAATGTATAAGCTTGTAGCACTGCAGGAAAACAATAGATGTGTAGGTGTTGTGCTTTAGCTGTGTTTGATGGGTTTCTAAGAAAAACGAATACAGTAAACATGCCCCACTGCACATTTGAGCTTTGAATAGAAGTATATCCATTTGGGGAATTGGTAAAACTGCAACATATTGTTTTCTGGAAAGAAAGAAAAAAAGCCACAAGGTTGTCACCTTAGCTTACCCTTCTATGGCAGTTTCCATAAGGTGTGACATGACTGTTGCACTGTCCACATGACCTTTCTGGGTTAATGTCCTCATGTGGAGCGGTGCCATTATTTCAAAATGGGCCACAGTGTTATGCTGCTGCATGTCTGGTCTCTCTTCCATGGGACATGCCACTGGACTTTTAACATACCGCCACAACCTAACTTACATAGCTGCAGGACATTGTTTATACCCCCTCCCCTCTGTCTTTCCTCTTTCCGTTCCTCAGTCTGCCCTCTCTGGGCCAATATCAAGTATTACCTCTCAGTTTGTGAGCTCAGCCCTGGGGAATGTGCACGACATGCTGGACAGACCGCTGACTCACAGTATCTTCTCAGCAACCACTTAGGAATGAGGTCTCACAGCTGCTTTTTTTGCCTTTAGAGGGTAGAGGTAGGTTCCAACGGCTGCTCAATAGTGGATTGTCCTTGTTTGTATCGTTGCAGAGGTAAATAGTAGTGGTCATGGTAGGTTTAGTTTCTTCTGCTATGTGTAGGAGTAACACGATGCAACAAGTCTCCACGGCACGTTGCAAAAAAGTCTTTTCTGTGTCATGATGAGCTCTGATTGTCTTCGTCTGGAACAGTCTGTTCTAGGGCTTTGCCTCCTCTCCTGTGAGCTGTGTGATGTAACACATGTCAGCAATAAGATGGATTATCCCTATAGGCTTCTGGTTTTTTGGCTAGCAGTCACACATTGTGGATTTGGGTTATGTAACTCCCCAGGAAACAGTGTTCTACTTTCAACAAGTTTCTCAAGTTTGTCAAACCCCTTAACCCAGTGTGCAACACTTCACCACTGTGCAAACCATGTGTTTATTGAAAGACTGCTGTAAAAAGTTCCGCGCTTATTTTGAAGCACCTGAGTGCGAGGAACTTTAAATCACTTTCCCTCACCTTCTCTCTCCTGTTAGGTTGTGTGTGACCTCTCCCCCTCCCCCACTGTGACCTCTGAACCCCGGTCAACCATCTCCCCCTCCCTGAGGTCAGACTGGGATCCATGGCGCTGAAGAAGCTTCTGGGTTTCGGGAAGCAGTTGCTGAGGGTGAAGGTGGTGGACTGTAACGCGGAAGACTCCCGTCTGTCCCGATGCCTCAACACTTTTGACCTTGTGGCCCTGGGCGTGGGAAGCACGCTGGGCGCTGGCGTCTACGTGCTGGCCGGCGCTGTTGCGCGAGAGAATTCAGGTAAGTTGACATCTCAGCAAGCGATTGAAAGATGTTCTTAAAGCCTCCCTCTAATCATGTGATGTCCATTGTCTCCCCATAGGTCCTGCCATTGTGCTGTCTTTCCTGATAGCAGCGTTAGCCTCAGTGATGGCAGGTCTGTGCTATGCTGAGTTTGGAGCCCGTGTTCCCAAGACAGGCTCAGCTTATCTCTACTCCTATGTGACTGTAGGGGAACTCTGGGCCTTCATCACTGGATGGAACCTCATCCTCTCCTATATCATTGGTAAACAATGATACATTTACTACTATGTTGCCTCCTTTTTGTTGTTTGAGCTCCCATGCAGAGAAACAGAATGAGAGGGCACAACCAAGACAACCAAAAGCACAGGCACCACAAATTCTACCATCTATCTTCATCTCAGGTACCTCCAGCGTGGCCCGAGCATGGAGCGCCACCTTTGACGAGTTGGTAGGGAACCGCATAGAGCAGTTCTGCAGGGAGTACATGTCCATGAATGCACCGGGTATATTGGCAAAGTACCCCGACATGTTTGCTGTTCTCATCATATTCATCCTCACAGGTAGGAAAACCTCTTTTCTTTCTCTCTCTCTCTCGTGTCACAAAGAGCATACTTTGTATCGCCAGCGTGCGGTGTCTTTCCCTTAAACTATTATGGTTGACATTGCTGCAGTGGCGGATATTCACTACAGATAAATAGGTTGACAAATTCGAGTACAAAACTTGTCTAACCACAAGTTTACACGCTACACGCTCCAGTGTAGTTTCCACCTCCAAACAAGGTTTTATTTTCTTTCTTATTGTCCGTGTCTTCTCCATTTTCTAAGGTCTGCTGGCATTCGGGGTCAAAGAGTCAGCAATGGTGAACAAGGTTTTTACGTGTATCAACGTCCTGGTCTTGCTGTTCATGGTGGTCTCTGGCCTGGTCAAAGGTACTCTGAAGAACTGGCAGCTGGACCCTGAAGAGATCCTACATGCCCATTATACCAGTAACTCCAGCCTCAAGTAAGAATGTGGATACACACCCACCTCTATACCAAAGATGTTCTGTGAAACATCCTATGTTACGTTTGATTTTGAGTTGTTATTTTTCGCTGATTTGAATCGTTATTTTCTTCCCTGCTCAGTCTGACAGCCGTCCTGCCAACCAAAGAGAGTTTAGGAGTGGGCGGCTTCATGCCGTTTGGTTTCACAGGCGTCCTGTCGGGAGCTGCTACCTGTTTCTATGCCTTTGTCGGATTTGACTGCATCGCCACCACAGGTCAGTGCCAGTACACTCAGTTAGCCAGTTAGTCTCTTATACCTTCTATTGCCTCATGGGTATGTGTCCGCTTTTGAAAGGGGTGTTGTAACTGAATCTGGAGTTCGGACCATTTCCATCCTAAGCTTGTTTAAACACCCAGGAGTGTAACATAAGAGGGTCAGGGCAGAGTGAAAAGAGACAGTTTAGTTTGACCCAAATTGGCGAATGCAAAGCACTGTGACGCCAGTTAAGGTGAAATCATGATAAAGAGTTCGGTGTTTGACGTTTTTTTCTACACTGTGCCGATCTATACACCTGTGAATTGGTGTGTGTCTTCATCCATCTAGTTCTGTTTTATCGGTTGAAGGCCTTTGGATTCTAAAGAAAAGGAAAAGGGGTGGGCGAGTCTCTTTTAGTTTAACTGCTCTCTGGACCCCCGGCTATTCCCACCCCTCTTGTTCCTGAATTCTAATTGGCTAGTGTGAGGTTGACACTGAATGATTGCTTCAGTTTGGCTTGTAGGGGCATGTCTGTCACACACACACATTCTCACCAAGCCCTAAATTATATCATGTGTGGGTGTGTGTGTGTATTCTGGCTACCAAGAGTTAAGTTGATATGAAGCCCTTACCCCTTCCCCCTCCACACGCACACACAAATGTAGACATAGGCACACAAACATCCACACAATTGTTACCCGTTATGCACATTACCGCTGACCTTCCAATAATCTGCGGCGATCATTAGCTGTCATGAATGGTGGTGTCGGAATGGAAACCAGGCAGTGTTATACAGACTCCATCATCGCAATGTGATTTCACTGCAGAACAAGACGTGAGTCTGAGGAGCTCTGTTGTATGATCACCTGCGGCTGAATGGTTGGGTGTTTTCGTCTTCTGGGTGCACTGGAAAAATAAGCAGCTTGTTCAGTTTCTGAAAAAAGCTGTTTCTGAAATACATTTGTTTGCCCTGTTTTCCACATTTTTGGGAATTCTGCCAATACGACAGTATCGTTTTCTGTTTGGGGAGTAGGGGGGCATGTATGTGTGTTTATTTTGATTATTATTAATAGTATTCTGTGTATATATATATATATATGAATATATATTTATATAAATTTGATCACAAAAAAACACATTTGTAGCCCTGCCCTATGTGGAGCAGTTGATAATGCAGATTTGTCTCTTGAAATTCCAATACTAGGCAGGACTTTTATGCTTTAAAAAAAATTTAATGCATAATTCAGCACCCGGTGAAGTAATGAATCGGTGAACACGTACTTCTTTCCCTGTTTAACTGTGTCTGTTCCTCATCTACGCCCTAGGCGAAGAGGTGAAGAACCCCCAGAGAGCCATCCCTATTGGCATCGTGTCCTCGCTGCTCATCTGCTTTGTAGCGTACTTTGGGGTTTCTGCCGCCCTCACCCTCATGATGCCATACTACCTGCTTGACAGCAACAGCCCTCTGCCTGCAGCTTTTAAATATGTGGGCTGGGGAGGAGCCAAATATGCTGTTGCTGTAGGCTCTCTTTGTGCTCTGTCCACTAGGTAAGCAGTTACACACACATGCATTGGTCTGCCGTTAGCTTAAAATGCATGCTCATGTACTCTTTCACACACACACACACACACACACACACACACACACACACACATATAGACATTCCTGTGTGTGGGACTATGTGAATGTATATTTAACTTCAAAAGGCATTTGATCCCTTGACTAAAAATAAGAGCACTGCTAAGAATATATGGTACCATCAGTGTGTTATTATGTAACTCATGTAACCGAAGGCCACCACATGCTTGATTTTTTTAAATTAATAATCAGTTTTTAATGGTTTTATAATGGCGGTGTTATTCTACATACATGCTTTTATTCTGAATGCCTGTTGCTATGATAGAGAATTATTAAAGATAACTATGGATTCTATACATTTCAAAATGTGTGCAAAGTATATTTAAGGTCATGAACAGATGCGTGCTTTGATATTAAACATGTTCGTGCATGCAACTATTATCCTTACTGTATATGTTTTGCACAATATACAGTATATTATTTTATGTAAATATACTGTATGATGTTGCTTGTATCTGTGAGCTGGTGTCTCTGTTCATGTACGTTTCACGGCATTTTCGTGGGTGTAAGTGTGGATACTATACATCCTGGTCTTCCCCCCTGGTAGCCTGCTGGGTGCTATGTTCCCCATGCCCCGCGTGATTTGGGCTATGGCCGACGATGGGCTGCTTTTCAAGTTCATGGCCGAGATCAGCCCCCGCACCAAAACCCCGCTAACCGCAACCCTCACCTCTGGCGTAGGGGCAGGTGAGACACTAACACGCATGCTTTTAAACAGCATCTATTTTCAATGAGGCTTCTTTTCAAGCTGCTGGGCTGAGCTGCGTCGGGTTGGAAATGCTCTGGTCTGCCGATTGCAGATTAAATTTAACTGTGTTATAAAGAAACTTACCAGAAATCAGCACTTCAGCATGAAGGGGGCTTCACTAACTGTCACGGCCAGGTCTCTTATGTAGGCGTTCTTCTGACATGGGTCAGTGGCCGGACTTGTTTTTCTTTAAGGAACTTAATGTGGGGAGACTTCTTTTTCTACCTGCATCTTGTTGGTGTAAGAAGAAGAATAAACACCAAACTAAACTGCTTGTTGAAGTAACCAAAGATTTTTTTTTTTTTTTTTACAACAAACAAAGAGTAAAATGCATGTGGAGCATCATATTTGCTATTTCAGGGAGAGAAATTTTGCATGCTGGCATGAAAATATCTTTGGTCCAACCTCACGCCCCTGCTGCTCTACAGTGCAAGCCTGTCCGGTATCCCGCTACATGTCCCCACCCGAAATCCGCACCTACTATCCTTGCCAAACGTATTTGTCTCCTTTAGCTAATTCCTCCCCTTCCTTCCCTACTGACCTCTTTCCTTTCTTCCTTTCCCCTTGTTCCTCTACCATGCCCCTACAACTGTTGTCCCAATCTGATGTTTTCCTCCCCACGCCTCCCCAGTCTGTTGGGCTCCATGTTCCCCCTACCCCGTATCATCTTTGCCATGGCTCGGGATGGCCTGCTCTTCTCCTTCCTGTCCTGTGTCAGCGAGAGGAAATCCCCCATAACGTCCACTGTGGCCTCCGGGGTTATGTCTGGTAAGATTGTTAAATGGGGACTGATAAGGAAAACAAGAGTATTTGGGAAGAGGGACGGAGAGAGAGGGCATGAAGGGAGGAAGGTATGAGATGATGTGAAAGTAGAATTAAAGAAAATCAAGAGCAAGCAAAAAAAGGAGTACAACGTGCAGGATCCGCTTTGACCTTTCTGTCAGCCGTTGTTAGTGGATGCTATGTATGGGCACAAATGGCAACAGGGATGAAGTGGCCGTGACCATTTAAACATGCATTTTTCAAAATGTTTTGCAACTGTCATTTTCTACATGGAAAGGGTTGTGTTGAGGCAAAGGGAGTCACCACATTATTTTCGATGTGCTTACTGTGTGCTGCATTTGCTGACCTTTGTGCTGTAATGTTGCACAAAAAGTCTACAGCCATGCCAGCAGCTCTGTGAGCCTGAACTACACACAGCAGTGCTTTGAGCTGAGTGCAAAAACTCAGCATGGTAACATGCTCACAGTGACAATGCTAGCATGCTGATGTTTTGCAGATATAATGTTTACCTTGTTAACCATAGAATGTTCGATAGGCCTAGACAATTAAAGTGCAGACATGTTCATGGAAAATCCAAGGACCATCTTGAGAACACATTACGGTTCTCTCTATTTATTATTTTCATAGTAACAAGGGTCCAAAGGATCAGACAATTCTTCTAATGTTTCCTCTCTCTCTCTCTCTCTCTCTCTCTCTCTCTCTCTCTCTCTCTCTCTCTCTCGCTCTCTCCCTCTCTCTCTCTTTTCTTGCTCATGGAAGCTATCATGGCATTTCTGTTCGACCTGAAGGACCTGGTGGACCTGATGTCGATAGGGACGCTGCTGGCCTACACATTAGTGGCTACCTGTGTCCTGGTGCTCAGGTCAGTGGGGGGACATAAGTATGTAGAGTTTATCCAGGGTCAGTGGTTCGGAGAAGCAGAATAATTTCCATGTTGGAGTTGGTCCAGCTTTAAGCTCAAAACACTAAACACTTCCATCGCCACCTTCCTGCTGCCACATTTCTTTACATCTCTTTTTAGCAACCAGTGAAACTCAGCCCTGCATTCTTGTTGAAAGCAGTTTCATACTACCAGACAAAATATGACTTTAACTGCTGTTGCTAAAAATGTGGCTGCAGCTAACGTAACAGCATAATTGACATTACTTATAAACAGGTTCAAGGTGCACAACATCTGCTCCTTATCACTGCATTACCACTGGGACTAGCAACTATTTACAGTGATGTGAATACAGAGTAAATTAGCAATGGTAAAACAGCTAAGTGTGTGTGTGTGTGTGTGTGTGTGTGTGTGTGTGTGTGTGTGTGTGTGTGTGTGTGTGTGTCAGGTACCAGCCCGAGCAGCCCGGCCTGATGTATGAGATGGCCAATACTCAGGATGAGGTAGAGCTGAGTGACGGCATCAGTGTCCCCAGTATGGTCATCCTGCCTGGTGTGGAGGAGAGATTCAGTTTCACGACCCTCCTGTTCCCAGATAGCCCTGAGCCGACGACACTGTCAGGCTTCGCTGTCAACATCTGTGCCGCTGCCATGGGTATAGATTGAATGGATTCATTTAAAAAATCGGAGTCCTGGTTGGTGAATTAAATGGAACTTGTGCAGAGTTAAACATACAATGATTTAAAAACACATGTTCTTGTGCAGGAACGTTGATCCTGGTGTTCAGCATACTGACAGTACATGGAGGCTTTGTGGTGTGGAACATCGTAGCCCTAAGTGTCATCTTCATGGTGTGTCTCCTCCTCACCTTTATCATCTGGAGACAGCCTCAGAGCAAGACAAAGCTGTCCTTTAAGGTTTGATTTTCAGAATGGCTCGGATAAAAAAAAAAAACACTACTTGTGATCCTTTCACTTTGCTAAGTCTTAACGCAAGTTGCCATGTTTCCTTATGATACTGGACTCTTTAGGTTCCACTGCTACCCTTCCTTCCAGTGATCAGCATGTTTGTCAATATTTACCTGATGATGCAGCTGGACAGAGGCACTTGGATACGGTTTGCTGTCTGGATGGCTATAGGTAGGCAGTCTTTTTTTTCTAACATCATGATTGTCTTTCGAGGGGGGACATGGTAGTTGCAGAAATTGTATCGATCCCTGCCGTTTCAGGTTTCGTGATCTACTTCTGCTACGGCATTCATCATAGCACCGAGGCCGCTCTGGCTCGCTCGTCTCCGGAGACAGAGATGAGCGAGCGCAATCGCAATTCAGAGGCGTCGCTGGAAAAGGAGGCCTTCCTGCACAATGGCGTAGATGCCAAGGAAGACGATGATGATTTGTAGGCTGCATTGGAATGTGCCGCGTACATTTCGACCTCCCCCGATGCCAGTTTGTCTGTGTAAGAGTATTTTTGACTGCTCACTTGCAGTGCTCCCTTTTTGGGTGGAAAGTACTGATAAATAACTTTTACCCTAAATTTCATGAACCTGTGACTTTCCCTCTTGACTGCTGGGTAGAAAACAGAAAACTTGGGATAGTACTCAAAAGCAGAGCTTCTTGAGCCATGATTGACATGTCCTATTCTTTCAGTGTTTTGTTATAAGCTTGCTACCCCTTTTGTTTGGCCTTGAGCTCCAAATGCTCGTTATTGCTTGGCTGTATGAGAGGGGAGGGCTCTTGTGGCACACTGGAGCTAGGACTGTGTGCACAGGTGGTAACATCTTTTGTCTGGGTGCCAGAAACAGAAATGCTGTACATGTAGTCTTTCTTTCTGTGAAAACAAAACTACTGTACATGTCTAATTCTTAACAAAATTAGATAATACTCAGTTTTGAATACAGATTGGTACAAATCCTCTTAAACCTGCCAACTCTTAGGGAGGACTGTTAAAGCAGCGTTTCACTATCAGTTACATGACAAGTCAGAGCTTGCACAATGCGCTGCAAAACATTTGTTCATGATATAATTATCCCTGTTCACCAGCAGAAAAGGGTGGTCAAACTGCAGGGAGCTGAAGCCTACAGCCATGAGATCAATACCATCTGAGGTCCCAGGCTTTCACTTGTAATTGTGGTTATATTGTTGTGGCTATATGCAAATTATAATGCTGAAACTGCCGTATCAAGACAGTAAACAACATTGTGTTGGACAGTTTGTTACTGTGACATACAGATCTAGTCCTGACAGGGGCATTTTACATTCAAGCCATCTGACTTGTAATAGTTTACCTGATATCTGGTTTTAAATCCTCTTCACAATACTAATGACAGTTGGAAAACTCTCATATTTTTGTGATATTAAATAGCCTTTGTAAGTGAATGAAACCTGGATGCTACATGTTGAGCGTCAGGTGAAGTCATTGACAGCTGCTGAACGTCAGTTAATATTGTGTAACATTAGATGATAGGGAATTTTCACAGTGCTGGCTGCTGTGTGTTTTTGCATCTGTAGCTTGTAGCATTTAGGTTCTCTTCTTCAAAAAATTATACAGGCTGCCTTTTTTTTTTTTTTTTAATGTTACATTTGGAAGAATTAATTTGTTCTCACCTTTCCTCATGTTTATTAATGTCTTTATATTACCCGCTTCCTAAAACACGTCAATACCAGTACCTTTCACATCATGAATCTGATTCAATTTCATATTTACATTTATTACAACAGTTTTGTTTGTCATTCTTCCTTGTCAAAACCAAGCGTACCGTACCCACAATGCATCTGGGCCACCAACAGTTCAATCAGATATTCAAATGTGTTATGCTATAAACTAATGTAGCTTGGGGCCACCAGAGTCAAGGAGAGATGAGGAGAGGGCTACAGAGGTTTGGTAAGCTCACTTCTTTTAACTGCAAACCCCCGAGATTTTCATTTTTAAAACTTGTAGTTTTAAGAATCAACTGACAAGATGACTCAAGGGACATCACTTGAGGCAATTTATCTGACTTTGAACATAGTTTGTCGAGTAAAATTGCTGGAGTTCCCCTTTAACGAAAAAATTCTTCATTTAAATGCAGACCAATGCATTAACACTCAGTTTTTAACCTTGAAGCTCATTCTCTGTGGACATTGGGAGTCCTTTACAACTAAATAGTTCTCTAAAAGTATAAACATGTATTATTAACATTGTGTACAAAAGATATTGTTTATATTTCTTGCAGTAAATTATTTGTAAATTTGAGAAGGGCTTAAATTATGTGGCCCTGTTTGTGTCTGACATTGTGTTGCTTATTTTGTGTTTACGTGAATCCTCAGGGTTGGCAATGTTGGCAGGGTTGTCATGACTTTGGGGTCATACTGGGCCTCAGTAGAAGTGTAATAATGTGATATTGCATTGCTACTTCAAGTCTCACTTTTGACTTATCCAGGGGGTTTTGGTAATGTTTGTACTAAACATAATATTCACTGTTGAATTGTTACACAAAGCAATTATTTAGTTACAAACGAGCAGTTTCACAGATAGTCAAAGCATATTTCCCATGATTGTATAACTTTCAAAGAAATCTACAAATGCACATTATAACATAACAATGCAACAGCAGTTAACCCTGCTTAATGTTAAAACGTATAGTCCCCTTGTTAGTTTTGAAAGACAGAGGGATGTGTATTTGAAAATCTATCTTCTGGCATAATGAGTACTTGTTTTTCCTTCATGTCATGCCAAACCTCAGTGTTTCCTTCTAAGAGAAGTACAGTGTCCACACATGATAGATAAAAGAGAGAGCTACTTTCTTACACTTTTGATGCTGCTTTAAACCCCCACCGACCTTAGCTTTCCCTTTACATGACATGTGTCACATAATAAGGCTTTTGATGTTTCAAATCCATCACCAGTGTTGGTGGCCGGCTGCTTCATGTTTATGTTGTTTTGCTGTGATTTCCCTACTTTCTTTGACTTTTTTCTTTCCCTTTTTTTTGCTTGCCTTTCCCTGGTTGTCGTTGGCTTCCTTTACTGTGTAAATGCTGAAAAAAAGCACAAAAACAAATCGGTATGTTTAGGTCACATCAATGTTTCATCATTTTGTTATTCATCTCTGTCTTCATTAGCCTTTTATTGAGCTTTTGAATCATATCTCACAGCCTTCTTCACCAGATGGACATCGCCCAACAGTCAATGTATCAATGTCAACATGGACGAGGAAGTCCATTAAGTCAAAGTTACATACTTACTGTAGGTTAGATAAGGATATTAGACACCAGAGGAAGACCATGAGATGCGGCTGACATCTCCAGAATTGGCTAGTTAGTGGGCCTTGCCTTTCTTTCTTTTTTGTCAAAGTGCATTCTGGTGTCATGTAAATGTCCAGCACCTGTAGCCTAAACATGTAATAGGCCAGAATAAACAGGCTTACAGATCTTGATGTTAAACAACTGCCTAATGATGCCTGTTTATGACAACAACAAAAAAGACTGATTGCCTTTTCATGTTGTTGTTTTTTCACAATGAAAATCACCATGTGTGGGATTTGAAATTCCTTTAGGCCTACTGTGAATGAGGGGCTGAATGCTACTCATGGATTTTTTTTTTTTCACCAACAAAAACGTATGCCCAATCACATTAATAAATGTCCCTCACATAGCAACTTTAATAGCAGTGTCAACATGCAGTCGAAATAGCAGGCATTCATTCCTAGCAGTTAAGGATGCCTACGTTGTTTTTGCCTGTCTCCTTACCCTCTCTTTCTTTTCGTTAAAGTATGTGTATGTTTCGTGCATCACTCCTGTAAATAAAAAAAAGAGCTTTTGAACATCCAGACTGGTGTCGTGTTTTTATTTTGAAATCCACTAATTTTGAACTTCTAATATGATCCAGTAGAGAGCGCACATGTGTTGAGAGAGAGAGAGAGAGAGAGAGAGAGAGAGAGAGAGAGAGAGAGAG
>NW_022280095.1:820432-863231 GCF_004355925.1 Anarrhichthys ocellatus
AGAGAGAGAGAGAGAGAGAGAGAGAGAGAGAGAGAGAGAGAGAGAGAAACTCCGGCGCCTGAGCATACGGCTGCTCTGCCAGGTGTCGGCTGCAGCATCAGCACCGCTCCTCCTCCTGTCCGCAGCATCTCTCTCTCTTTCTCCTTGCCCTGCGAGTCACAGAGAGAGAGAGAGAGAGAGAGAAAGAGTGGAAAGACGCGCTTGTGTTTCGTTTTGCCACCAACTGCATTTGAGCGACTTTTCTTAAACGACTCACACAAACCCCAAGGTAAGTCGCACAGCTGAAAACACCCCGCGAAGGTATCTTTTTTGCAGCGATGCTTCGGAGTCCAGCGTAGGTTTTCTTGAAGATTGTGTCGCACGTATTTTGCGCGTATAGGAGAACCGGATCTTGGTGCTGAATCGGTTCGCTGGGCAATCTCAGTGAAATATTGATCTCATCATGTTGTTATCGCAGGCACGATGCAGTGCAGCTTGTGACATTTCACAGCCTGTTTGTAAAAAACAAATGCTATATGGAAGTTGGTCAGCAGATCTGCGTAGCCAACTGTAAGTGGAGCAGTAGGCTGAAGGAGAGAATAGCGTGGTTTTTGGAGAGAGAGAGCGAGTGAGGTCAGACAGGGAAGAGCAGGTCGGTGTGATTGATGGAGCAGGTCGCGTCTCTGGGTGATGCTAATGATCAGACATAGATTATCCTGGCTTTAGACCTGACTCCAGCTATGATCTACTGTACTGAGAGGTGACAACGAAGATACTGGGAAGACGTGTGTATTCTTTTTCGTAAGAATGATTATTTATTATTTGTATTTATTATGTTACCGTAAGTACTATTTTCTGACATCAAGTAAAAGAAAAAAAATGAATTCAAATAATATATATTTCAAAACCCCATCCTTCGCAGTTTTCCAGTGCCAGTGGTTTTATAGTTGTGTAGTGGTATTTTAGTGTTATGCTGACTCAGACTCAAACAATTTAAGGGAAGTGGTTTTGGAAGCAGTATGAGCAGTGTGTGAAGAATGTTAAGTTGAATTATGCTCTCTTTTGGGACTGTTCACACCATCAGGGAAATATTTTTGCACAATTTAGCAAATATAGAAGTATTAATTTTGTAAAAGATTGCCTGTTTCTTCTCTTCGCCTTTATTTAGCAGTAAAGGCTCCTGCAGCTGCACACTCAAAGATCTCACCTCTTATTATTTAGCATCTTCTAACTCAGGTGCGAAGCCAGATGAGTCACATGCACAGTGTTTTTATGTGCTTTGGTTACTTTTGCAACAATTCCTCAGCTTCAGCTTTAGGTTATAGAGGGGAGTCGGAGAGGAAAGACAGGAAGGGATGGATCAAGTAAAGCTGGGCAGATCTTTCACACTCTTGTCTCTTGTTCTGATTGATCGGTGTCTGATTGATCAAGTTGTCCTTGAAAGTGCGGAGGGGACAGATTCCCTGTCTTTTTTTTGCAACTGTGATCCCAGCGGTTAGCATTTGGCTGCGCTGCCCCGACACGTGGTCGATAGATTCTGCTCATGTGCATAAAATATGTTTGAGAAGTGCATTTTTTTGTTTTTCATTGGAATTGTCTGGTGCCTTTTATCGATCCCAATATCAGAGACTTCCCAAGTCTATGGATCATCACAGGGCAGCAGAGCCTGTGGCCTTGGCTGTAGCTGCTGTACTAGATGGTGAAGCATGTGTGATTGATTCATTACTTCTGACCTCCACAATGTCCGAACAGCGATCAATTCAGCAGATCTCTGCCAGGAAAACCACTCGCAGCAGTGTGTGTGTCTGTGTGTGTGTGTGTGTGTTTTGTTGTAGTGCTCGGGCTCAGGTGCTTCTGTATGTGTGTGTGTGAGTGAGTGCTTCTGCAGGTAAGACAGTTTGTCACAAAGCCCTTGAGTGTAGCGCACGGGTGCGACCTTCAAGCTCATTTGGACAGAAGAGGAGGAAGGGAGAAAACTGAAATGATAAGTGAAGTGAAGGAGAAAGAGGAGGAGATATACGTCAGCATGCTTCTCAATTTGAATGTATGTTTTTTTTATCCACTTTAATTTGTACAAAAGTGTTGTGCTAATTGATACCACAGTGGTCTGTATGTTGTAGAATACTAAGGTGAACATTTTAGTTTGTAAAAAGTAGCTAAATGTGTATGTTGAGACAAGAGGGAATGACTATGAGGAGGAGGCTTCAGCTATTTCACTGTTGTGACTCATAATTAAACAATTTGGAGGCTTCTCTTTGCTCAGTATGAGGATGGTACGTGTGTGAATAAAGTGTCAACACACATGCAAACACACACTCTCAAATCCACGCTGTCTTTGTCTGGAAGGTGGCAATGAGCTTGTTGTAGCTCCTCCCCTGCAGTCACAGGCAGGACATCAGAGGGTGAACAGAGAGACACGCCTCCGCTGATGACACACACAGACACACACCTCCCTGTCCTGTATGTGTCAACATGAAAGACCTTGTTCACTTGTGTGTATGTGTGCATCCGTTTTCTGAATTTGTGCAATCAGTTACTTTTTTGTTCAGTTTCACAATGTTTCTGCATTAAAATTAGTCAACAAGCTCAGTTTAAATGAACGAATGCTACACTGTGAATGAAGCTAAACGGAGCCTGTGCAGCAGCATTTTTGTGAGGACAGAGCTGTAAGTGCTATTCTTAACTTGACTGTAAAAAGCCACAGAATCATTCATTTTTATGATACTTCTCCGGACTGCACAAACGTTGAAAATTGAACTTCTCTGTCAGAACGGCAGCATATTTGAATCCTTAAACTGAGCAGCATTCCTCAGGACTTCTTTGCCCCATTCAGTACTCTCTCACCTTCCTTTGTCCAATGTTTGGAAACAGTCTTTTTGTGACACCCACACAACCGCTTCAACCCATTACCATATCATTTTTTTTTAAATTTTGCACATCATCACCATCCTAAAAAAACCTCAGCTCACGCTATTCTTTGCTCACCTCTCACTGATCCTTTGCCAGTTTTCCCTCCCCCCACACCCCTGGGGTTTGCCACATTACACATGCATACACACACTCACACATTTCAATACAAACTAGAATCCCCCACATCCCCATTCATCTCCTCCCCTCCTCGCTCTCTGCAGCTTAATTTTTTTCTTTTATCACATTTTCCTAAAATAAACAGAAGTGACTCAGCCTGTCTCTAAGTTGCACTCAGCTTTTCTTTGTCTGGTTTGCTTCACCTTGCTAGCTTTATGTCTGACTATGTCTGTGTGTGTGTGCGTGTGTGTAAGCATGTGCCAACTTCCCTGCGGTCCCCCGGAGAATTCTATCGGTGAATTCTTTGTCTGCAACCGCTTTGCATTTGAAGTGTACTCCTTTCCTCTCCTCTTTGTCCCCACATACAGACATGCAAGAGTTAACATTTTTCTCTGCGACAGGGGTAAGGTAGTGGGTGGAGGGGCTTTGCTAATAACAATGCGGTGCAACCAGTCTGGACGGACACCCTTTTTCTCCTCTCCTCCATGCCATCCCTGTCTGAATCTATGTTTTAACTGCAGTGCTCAATGAACCAATAAACACAAGTCTCATGTCTTCCTCCCTCTCCTAATTCTCTCCTCCAGGCTGTAGCAGTCAGTGTATTTCTAATCACGCTAATCTCTTTACCGGCTCCCCTTTGCTTATTGTTCCCAACTCATCTCATTCCCGTTGTCATTTCTCTTTTCATTTCCTGCACATTTGTCTTTCCTTTATCCATCTCAGCTACAATCCATACTTAGAGGCTGCGTATAGCACAGCAAAACCAGACAGGAAAAGCAAGACCATGTTTGATTCGGTGGAGATTCGTACTTGCCAAAAGCAACACTGAAAAAAATAATTAAGGAGATTTTTCATCAGTAAGCCACATTTTTTTCCCGGTGTGAAGCTGCCTCTTTGTCTCTGCTCCTGCTGCAGCGATAGTCACTGCCAGAGTGTGTGTGTGTGTATAGGTGCTTCTCACGCCGCTGTATGAGTAACTTTGCATGCACATGTGCAAGTGTACATGTGCAAGCTTTCAAATGTTCTTCGTTATCCGTTTCTTTCTTAGAACAATGCAGTTTCTCTCTCCAGCTGTGTGATGGATGGATGTGTGAAGCATTTTTTCATTTCGCTTCGGCTAATAAATTCTATTATCGGCATATTGTGATTTTCAGATGATTTCATAGCAGGTTGCAAATACCGCATGGCCGCGTGCAATGCGGATATAAATCAGCTTCTATTGCAGATGATCTGATTTTCTCATTCTCTTTATTCAGTTAGGTATGACCACCCACTCTGACCCGAGATCCTACAGAAATCCTGTTACAGTTCCCCCCCTGCGATATAGAATGACTTCCCATGGGGATCAAAAAGGCGTCCGACTGTGTGTATGTGGGAGTGGAGTGGGATAGAGAGGGAGACAGAGGGGGAGAGAGCAGGGATTATTTGGGCAGATTTAGTCAGCTGATGTGCCATCTATAAGGATGAAAATGGGATTGATTAACTGTGTATTATTAAGATGGAAGAGAAGATTTAGGGAGGGAGAAGAGATATAGACGGACATGAAAATATTTTTTTAAATATACCAATAAAACTAAATAATATCTAAAGGGAAAAATCTTAATTGCACGGCAGTCAGGGAAGCAAAGATCATTTTTAAGGAGCAGCTCTGTTGTTGCTCTTTGATGCACATCTAGAAAAAAAATAGTGCAGAGCAACTGTAGGATACTACTTCTGGATACTTCCCAGTTCTGCTTCTCTGCTCTCTGTGATGGTTGTGGCTAGGTTCACACATACAAACACGTGACAGTTTAGTGAATCACTACTTGTGAAAGTTTCGTCTACTGGCTGTCTATTGTGTCTTCTGTGAAAACAGAGCTCTTAGCTTATTTCAGTGCTATTTCTGTCTGTGTTGTGTCGCTGACAGAGCTGGGAGGAGAAGGAATGGATGACTAAAGCTTAGCTTATTTCTGAATAGACTTACTCACTAAGCTTTATCTTGCAGGATGATTGTGTGTGAATAGAATCCAAAGTACAAGGAGAAAGGAATACTATATATTTCCCCCAAAACGGACAACAGGATGATTGATTTTGTGTATACATTATTTGCCAGTTTATTTTTGTATGTGTAAAAGTCTTAAATGTATCCACATTTCTGTGGCACACACGCACCTACACACACACTCTCACACACACACCTAACACATTCAAGGAAAGTGTGCAAGGCTGATGTCATTAGACACAGCATGTATTGTATTAGAGGATTGGGGTTTCATCTTTAAAGGATAACTGCTACAGTGCATTTTAATGTAAATCCTGCACTAAATCTAATTATGTCATGTGCTAACACCCAGGAGTCATAAATTATGGTTATGCACACGTCGACACTCTGTCCATTTGTGTTCCCTCCATCTCTTTTGCTTCCATCTCAGTGTGCTGGAATTCACGTCTCTGCCGATGTGTGTGTATATGTGGATGAAAGAGATGGCGCAGGGGGAGTGTGTGTGTGCGTGTAGGTGTGTGTGTCTGCCTGTGTGTCGTTGGGTTCCCCTGGGACCAGAGAGCTATAAAACCTGTCTGCTCTCCAGTGGGGGAGGAGAAGAATAAAGCAAAGTGCCAAAGACAAATGGCTCCTGTAATAGCCACATGTGCTGCTGGACCGACAACAAAAGGCGCTCAGAGTGTGTGTGTGTGTGTGTGTGTGCGCATGTGTCGATTTGTTTGTCTCTGCAGGTGTTTGTGTCCAAGCGAGACACAATGCGCTCATATGCACATACAGTCTTTATGGTGTCACATGTGTTCACATGATTCTGAAGACGTAAACCAACTCACTCAGGAAAAGGAGCTGTGTTTTACACTACCTTGCTTGACTTCCCAGGCTCTTTGAGAGAAAAAATATACGAGAATCTTTGGCAAGTTCTTTGCGATTAGCTTTTTTTTCACTCAAATTAAATTCTGTGCAGCACTTTCTTTCCCTGAGTGAAAAAAAGTATCCAAAAATCCTGACAATTAAAACCCCCTCTAATATTTTGATTCTCAATCGTGAACATAAGGGACTGTACAAAAATGCTTTGAGTGGGGAGGGGGGTTGAAACTTGTGTTTCATTTTGTAAAAAGCAATAACCTCCCCCATGCTCACACGTTTCTTTGGACCCCACTTGACTTAAGAAAATACAATACCCTCCCCCACAAAATATCAAAATAATATATTTATGGAAAACAGCCTGCTCAGATATCTGATTGTCCCTCAGATCAGTTACATGATGCCTGGCTCGGAGTGAAATTTATATAATGGATAAGTTACCAGTTTCATCATTGGGAGCAATTTAGCGCTCATTAGCAATTATATACGGTATAATAATTTCAATAATTAATGACTTCCCTTTTGTCTCTGCAGAAACAGGGCTCTATAGCTCATACTATGGAGGTATGATGTATTCCCTTCCATCAGCCTAATTAGCAAGCAGTCTTCCTTTTTTTTTATCCATCTGCATGTCTCCTCTCTCCCACCACATGTCTGTGTCTCATTTTTCACCCACACAGACTCGCCCACATTCAGAGAAGAAAAAGAAAGATGGGGAAGGCCTTTCTCTTTTCCAATTCTACTCCACTCTAGATTTAGTTTGGCTCTCAATTTCCAGCGACTCTCTCATTGTGTTGCGTTCTCAGCTCGTCATTTCCCACCTTCTGAGAAGGACTTTCTACGGTTCAGTGCAGCTCTTGATAGGTTAGGAGCCTGGTGAAAACCTCCTTTACTGAATTTGATCACTGCTGAGATATGGTCTTATCCTGCCCCATGCTCTCATCACTTCAGCCATCCGTCTATCTTCCCACTTGCTGGGATATGATTGCTCCTAGATGAGCACTATGTACCCGGTGAGGGGAAAAAAAACCTGGCTTTCACTCAGCAATTTAACTGTGACTGCATATATATATATATATATATATATATATATATATATATCCATGCATGCACACACGACAGCGTTGCACAGCAGAATGTATCCATGAGCGGTGAGTGTAAAAACACATGGCTGACCTTCAGGAGAGCCCATCTCTTTCTAACGGTGACCTTCATCCCTGATGGAAGACGCTGGGGTCAGGACGGCTTCCCAGGGATATGGCATTTCCATGACAACAGAAGCAGGACTGTTGAACGTTATCTTCCTGCTGTTTTCCCAGAGGAATTCAGACTGAGTGGTTGCTTCAACTCATTGAAACAAAAGGTGAAACAAAGCCTATGTTACATATTCCAATCCAGCATTCATATAAGAAGGATTTCTATCGTATTTATTCAATGTGGATAACTGGTGAAGGAATACATTTGCTGCCATATTTGCTTGAAGCACTGGTGGCAGAAGTGTATACACAACTCCTAAAGCCCAAAAACGGTTCCCTGCGTACTTCCTCTCATTTTTTGCAGTGTTTCTAGAAGGGCTTTGATGATCAAAGATGTCCACATTTGTTACACCTGTAATTGCATAATTCATCTTCCAGTCAAAGGAAAGCCCCTCACCAACATCAGTCCTGCTTTATCCACTCACTCCCTTGTGATCCTTTTTACATCTAAGTAAGTATGTCACCAATAAAAGAAAGTACGACAGAACCTGTTTTCTCAAATGCCTGTCTCCTGAAGCATCCCAAGATACACTTGATGCTGTACATGTTTTATCATCACAACAGGTCATTTTACTCACATAGTCACATAGACAGATTGTTTGGCTCTTTGTCTGATTATGTTTAGGGTTTTTGCCAGATTGCTTTTGTCTGCCTCTGCTGCGAGCGAGGTGGTGTGCAGTTTATTGTGGTTCAGCCACTGTGACCAAACTCAGCGCTCAGCCTCTCAAGACTGCTGTCATCAGCACAACCTCCAGTACTACATCAGTGCCGTAATTGATCTGCCACCATGTCCTCTCAGAGAATTCTCTCTACAGCTCTCTGTCTCTCCCCGTCTCCCGTCCCTCTCCGTCTCCCCACCTCTTTGAATTGTGTTTTATAATTAGCTTATTATTTGATTGTGTGCACCATGCAGCTAAGGGTAAATATTAGCAGCGTTCACAGAGTACAGAAGACAGTGCGCTGGTTATAATACATTTTGTTTGTCTACTGCAATGAATTTTCCCTCTGCCGCTCTGCAATCTCATCTCAAGCAGGATATTATCAGTATAGTAAATAAATGATCATTTTATACAATATAATACAGTGGCAAGTGAACATTACAACAACGTTAAAGTTCATTCACCTTCCTTCACCCTTGTTCAGCTCACAGAGATTCCAGCAGCTTCTTTTTTAACAGATTCTTCAGGAAAACATCTTGAAATGACTTCTTAGATGACCTTCAGGAATACAAATCACACCCTTGAATGTTTTTCCTCCAAGTGCATTTGGACAAACTGTAGTTTTGCACCCTATTGGAGCGGCATCAGATGCGCCACAGGCAGTGAGAGCTGCCTTCTTAGTAGTTCACTCAGTTCACTGATATCACTGCCACAGGACACATGGAGAAAGGCACCTGCTAATGAGTACAGAGTACCCCGCTGCACATATAATTAGAGGGTGGGAGTTCTAATTGAACTAACTCAAATATTCAGCGTGATGGTTGGAAGACACATATTTGACTACAGAATGACCATCTTGGTCCAAATACACCATAATATGCACTGGCTGCTCAGAGAGATGTCTGTACATTTAGCTGATAGTTTTGGAAGAATATGTTTGTAATTTAAGTATAACTTGAGTCTATATGAGTTCTGTGTGAAAGAAAACAAACCACAGAGTCCTTTAAAGTTGTGCCATTTTAATGCGTCTGGTTGAAGGCAGAAGGAGAATTCTTCATAGAGGTCTTGCATAATTATTGAGAGATTGAAATGTAAAGAGACTAAGAGAGTGTTTCCTCTGAGATCAAAAACATAACAGTCATTGTCAGAATAGCCACAGTTTTCTTTGATGTGTTAGTGAATGCCTGATATACTGTATATGCACACATATTGCTGTGATTAAACTGTCCTGCATCAGTCCTGCACTGACATGATATAAAAAAAAACATTGCCCTACCCGCCATCCGCTCATCTATTGACTGTACATGTTTTAATGGAACCACATACAGTCAGTTACTAACTGTACTCACATTCAACACACCCCTTTTTGTACGTTTTCTGTACATACTGCAGAGTTTTGCCTTTCCATGGAGCAGGATGTGCTGTTGCTGTGTTCGATCGAATTGTGGCATTGGCTAAATCAGCCATATGGCATGTTAAAGACGACATGTTGAGAGAAGAGTGTAAACCCTCCTGCAGTGATCAGACCTACAGTATGGATTTATTCCTCCTGAGCTGGATGATTTGACTCCTTGCCTGTGACGGCACCCACCAACCACATATCATTTTCATGTTGGGAAGATGAATGCACTTGAGCATGTTAGAGACACCGTTTGCTTTCGTTGCATATTCTATAAAACCATTTAAACATACAGATATTGCAGATGTTTTGAACCTATCCTCATTCTGCCTTCTCTTTTTCAAAGTCTCATGGGGAAAAAAAGCTCATTACAAAACCCTTTACACCCTTCCCTCTCTTCCTCCTCGCCTGTCTTCATCAGACATCCTAAGGGTGATTCCTTCACTTACATGCAAACAGTCTGTAGCCTCATATCTGCCATTTCTCTCTTCACTTATCTCTTTTCTTTCTGCCCTTTAGTAAACATACATCATCGTTTGATAATTGCATTCCTATTAGCAATGCTGCACTATACTCTTACTGGTTACAACATGAATTGTATTTCGTCTTAGTCTAGATATAGACTATATGACAAAAAAAGCATCTAAAATAGAAACAAGGTAATTCCGTGACGATCACTTCCTCTTGTGCCTCCAGTGTCTTTTTGTCCCAAAGGCAGCCAGTAAAGGGAACAAGGGGGTGCTGTGCGCAGCTGATTTTAGAAAACGCTGCGATGAATTGTAGAATGGGTTCTACAAAAGTAGTTGCTTTTCAGGCTTATTTGTTGCCCTTTCTTACAGTTTCCTTTTGTTTCTTTTATTTCAGATTGAACAGACTTCCATCTCCCCGAAGAGCCGTACAAAGAAAGCTCTTCTGACTCACAGTAAATGCAAGTTAAGTGGCGAGTTGAAGTGAAAAAGGTTCCATGAGATGACATTTTGCCCTTGGAATAATCAACTGAAGGGCCATCATCACACAGATCCTGAAGAGGTGAAGAAACGCTGGTAACTCCATAGATGGCCTCAGCGCACTGCAGGTGTCTTTGAGCGCGCCAAAAGAATCAGTCCGTCATGAGCATCCCAACTGGTTTACAGGGACTGAGGGTCAATGTTGAAAGAGGAGAGAAGATTGGGAGCAAAACACAGATCCAGTTCCCCCAATCAGGGGATGATAATGCCAATCGATTATCTTCGACAGAGGACACAGGTTACAGCACAAGCTCCATCCCACCTTTGGTCTCGCAGAGCGAATCCCCCAACAAGTTAGTGATCTGGGGCTCTGAGCAGCAATGTTTGGAGCCTGGGCTCAGAGAGTTTGAGCTTTTGAAGTGTCAGGAGATACATACATTCTTGGGAAACAGGGACGAGGAGGATGAGGATGACGATGGAGGAAGTATGAGGGATGGTAAAGATGAGGGCCCCATGTCCATATCCTCAAGCTCCACTGCCAGCTCTGCTTCGACCGGCGCGAGAAGAAATTACAATGACAACAACAAATTGGAGAGCAGAATACAGGGGGGCAGAGAGGTGCAGAAAAGGATTGCCTGTCATAGCACCGAAGAGCTAGACACATGTGTGACAGGCATACTAGAGAAAAGGGACACCAGGTCAGGCAGAGACAGGGAGAGACGGAAGGGAGGTCTGAAGGAGTCAAAGTCTGAGACAAATGTGTTTGTCTCCAGTCTGTCAGCTGTTTCCTTCAGTGGGAGCCTGTCGAGTGCTCTGGATAGTAGCGGAGAAGCGCAGTCTCTCGTCTCTCTGTCCAACTCTAAGACCAATCCTTATCCCAATATAAACCACACTACCTCAGCCCAGACCAGAAGAAGGGCAGGCCCTTTAGACGCCAACCAGAACTCCCCGCCATCGCATCCTCAGGAGAAACAAGGCCATCCTCAATACTACAGCCAGGATCAGAGACAGGACGAGGGAAGCCATCATAGAAAAGGATTGACCTATGACGGGTTGCTGGGCCAAAGGAGGAAGGCAGGATTTGAGGAAAGGGTGACGCCACCGCGGCGGCAACAGCTCGTCAGACCCCTCTGTCAGGCAGAAGTGGGAAGAGCGAGGTGCTTAGCAGAGACCAATGCTCATCAAGCTGAGACAGGGCAACCATCTTCCCCCAACCCCTCTCCAGATTCACACAGTAGTGGGTCAAACAGACAGTTTACGAAATCGTCTTTACGGGAGCCATCGGATTTCTCCAACCTGTACAGCACATCTGGAGGCTCTCAGCTCAGGCAGCCCAACCAGGCAGCCCAGAGGGAGGCTCCACCTGCAGAAAAACAGCCAGCCATACCTGCATGGCATAATTCAAGTCCTTCAAATCCTTCCACGTTCGAGAAGAGACCCCAGACTCAGCTTACATACAGAAGGTATTGCTCTAGTCCCAACAGGACGGGGGTTGATTCCAGGTCATCTACCCCTCCCCACTCCCCTCTCAGGACACCACAGGGTTCACCACGCCGGCAGCCCTCCATGTACCTCGTTTCCAGGAATGTCCCTGGAGTGGTCAGACACATCCCGTCAGGATGCAACCCTGCTGTAACAACATCAGCTCAGGGCTATGGCAACAGTTGCATGAGAGCACCAGTCAAAACCAATACAAGCACAAGTGGAATCCCCAAAGCGCCTCTTAGCAACCAGCAGAGCTCTAACCACAACTCCAGCCCTAAAGAGAGCTCCCCATCACCTAAGCTTAAACCTAAAGGAGTTCGGCCCAAAATCATTACTTCCGTCCGGAAGAATCCTCAGTTCAAGCCCCAGGCTGCTGATGGACCTTATCAGGTATCCTCTCTACCGTCCAGGCTGTCAGCATACACACACGGCCAAACAACCACTTCCTTTAAAGACACCGCTAAAGATCCATCCAAGCCCGACGCAGAAACCAGAGGAGCCCCAGTGCTCAGTGCCTCCAACCTGCTGTATGACAAGTACCGCCAGGAGACGCAGACAAACCTCTTCCCATCAGGAATGTTGAGCAGGAGTATCAAGCACCCTGGACATACACACACCGTCCCCCCTGCACACACACACAGCCATTCGGCACCCCCAACACTGGGCAGCAAAGCAGAGACCTTCTACGGGGCGCCATCTGAGGTGAGTGTTATGTACAGTCTTTATTATAAGTATCTGATTTCAAGGTTGTTGTTTTTTTATTATAAATCGTTCTTCATTTAAGAATGAAGCTTGTATTCTGACTTCTATTATAGTTTGGGATTGTGCTCATTGTCTTTCATCAAAAGGACTTTCTATCGTGCTCAGATTAAGCACAATCCACTATTACACACAATCACACAAACAGTGAAAGTACAGATTGAATTATGATAGTTCCTAAATCAATTAACAGGATATAATTGCTTTATGATATACATTATACTATACATATTAAGTGCAAGGACTCTTCCGTTAAATTAGGTGATTCTGTCAGTTTCACTAGCTGATGTCCATAACTTCTATCCCATAGTAAACCATGTATAATTGATTACAGATCTTCTGCATTTTATTCCCACTCTATCAAGAGCTGCTCATTATCGCTTTAAAATCATCCGTTATTGATTCTCATTAAATAGCTTCATTTGGTATTCATATTCATACAGCATCAAACACCAACATGCGGAAATAAATAGTTAATGCATTTTGAAGTACAATGCTCACAGGGACAAGGAGGATTCTCAACGCTTTATTTGCCACTGCATGCACGTTGGCATTTTGTCCAGCACACAGGCTGCTGAGAGACAACACGTACTCTTGAATTACCCCGGTGGTGTTAAACAATTTAACATCCCAATTTCCCTGCATGTCGTCAGGCTGTTTGTGACTTCGACTCACAGCGTCAGCCATATTAAGTGGACGAACTCCAAGCTGGAGGAATTCTTGTTATCTATTACTATTTTTTCTTCTCATGATCAGCCACATCATATTTTAAAAATTAGTTATGTCCATACAGAATGTTGGATGACAAACAGACTTCAGTCTATATGGCGGCAATGATGTAATTTATGACTTTGGTGCAGGTAAATTATAATAAAGGTAGCATCAAATGATTCTTTGCCCAGTTTGTCCACAATACCACTCAATTACTTAATATTTATTTTCAGTCTCTGGGCCTAGGGTACAGTATATATTTTTCAATGATAGGATTTTGAAGTTGATTTCATTATTTTGATCTTTAGGTGGGAAGATCTGCCAGTTTTAAAGTGAGTACAGCTGAGGACGCGTTGCAGTCGAGGGCGGTTACTCAGGCCGGAGGAAGCGGCAGCCTCCTGCGCTCTGGCAGAGGTCTGCGTCTGGGTCTGGGAGCTGTCAACAGGACGACTACGGGCTCAGCCAAGGGCAGAGGGCCCAGTCAAGGTCAGAGGTCAGCACTGGTCTTCAGCCAGCCAGTCCACCCGGTCAGCCCAGCGACCAGTCAGAAAAACAAAGATAACACAGGTAAGAGATTTCCCCAAATTATGTTTTAGAGTTTGTGTCAGCTTTTATTTCAGCAACAAATTAGTCACACCAGAGAGAGCCACCTTATCGTTCTTCTCCTTTGCAGCAACGAGCAGAGCAACGATATTGGCCTGAGATGAATGCAGGTTATGCATATTTCATCTGCTCTCTCACCGAGTGTGACATACGTGTTCATACGTGCACTCAACGACACACATAACCCAAAACTGCACATACTGAATTGATCAGCATAGTGTTATGATTTGCCTGCCTTCCTTAACATAATCCCTCTTAATACATATGTATGGCGTCTCAGTGCTGCTTGGCCCTCTGGGAACTACAGGCTTTGAAGTGCAAAGCAATTAAGGTTTAAGTAACGCCAGTATCTTCTTGCTGGAATCATCTCTCATCCCTGCTGTACCCTGCCCTAAAGAGACCGCATGGATAAACACCAGCTAAAACATGTACTGTATATACAGCATGGGTCAACATTGTGTGTGTCAGTGTCAGTTCTTGTAGGCTATGTAATTAAGGGAATTCTGTTGTTTTTGTTGTTGTTTTTTTCATCCATCTCCTGGAGAAATCTGAGCCGTAAACCCTAAAAATGTGCCAATAAGCACTTTATGTTTCCTTTCTTCTTTTCATCACTGGGAGTTACACATTTTCAGGCTTTTGTGAAAGAAAATCTCTCCATCTGCGTACACATATTATAGTAATTATACTGTATATAGCAGTCAAAGTACTCTCACTGCTCACATAATTACCATGTAGGGTTTAAACTGTCTAGTGTTATGATAATGAGGACTATCCACTTACAGGACAGGACGTTTGTGATGAAGCTACTGTAACTTCTGCATATTGAGGCTCTCATCCTCCCGTCTTCACAGCAGCGACGCCCCGTGCTTTGCTCGAGTAGCTCTGCAGAGATTGCAATGCACTCAAGTATCACATTTAATAATATGCAATTAAACGCTTTGTGGAGGAAATCCATGCAGGTTGACGCAACTCACCTTGGGCTTTAATTAAAATTGCTTGGTCGTTATAGGGCTTATCCCAGCTGCCTGTCCCATTGACTTTTCAGAGCCCAATTTACATTATCCACCTCACGTAAGGATGCTCTCTCTATCAGCAAAAGCCAATGGTTGGAAGATGTTTTCATTTCTCGGGGGTTGTTGAGAGACTGTAGGTGGTGTTTCAGACCTAAGGGGAAAGTTTTATTAAAATCTTTGGAATGGCAAAGGGAGAAAATGGCAAGCCCAGGAAAACACTCAGGGTTTTGTGATTCATGATGCATTTTCAAAATCATACTTTCATACGTTTTTGTCCTATTTGTGTAGTTTTTGAAAGCTGCTTCATCAGGTCGAGTGTATTTTGCAGGTGCAAAGAAATAAGAATAAGAAAGTGAGAAACAAACCAGAGGACAGAATAGAAAGAGAGGACAGTTAAAGTCATATTAATAATTCCATTCCCTTCCTATTCCTTTTTAGATTGTTATGAATAATGTGTTACTTCATTTAACAGGAGCTTAGGTCCGTGCTATCTAGGCTGAAGGTGTTTGTCAGGCTCACTTCCCTCATTCGTTTCTCAGAGGGGATGAATGGAGTGGTCGGGGGCAGGAGGAAAATGAGGACATTTATCTTTAATGACCTTCTCACTCAAGAGGAGCGAGCTCTAATCTGATAAGCAGAACGCGTGGCACACAGGCAGATATCGAGGAAGGAGGAAAGAGGTGATAAGTGGGAACACTGGCGCTGATGAAGCTGGAGGGGAGATACACTGGAGACTTTTCTCCCTCGCCCTGTCCCACTTTGTCTTTCTCTACCAGCAGAGCTTGAATTCTCCCTCTCAGAGTTCTTCCTTTCTTGTATTAATGCGGCGGCTCCCCTGTAGCATGTGGAGCCCACAGCTGTGCCAAATAGTTGAGGAAAGTAGGGCTGCCTACCTTATCTCTGCAGCCAGCAGGGGATAATTCTTCTCTTCTGTCTAGGATCTAAACCGTGTACTGCAGGCTGGGGTTTCTATCCCAGGCCTGAGGATTTTCCCACTGCCCACTGTGTGTAAATGTGCGCAGCCTTGGTTGTTCATGCCTGCACATTTCATCTGTTTGGCTGTCGGAAACCATAGATTACCGAGAGCCCCATTGCTCACTGAGAATAGCTGCCACTATGGAGCTAAGATTACTTTTCTTATCCTCCCTTTCTCTCTTTGATTCCAGGTCTTTTCTTTCTCTTTCACTGGAAATATGTTTCCTCTCTCTTTTAATCAACCTTTCATATTCTTTTTTGGTTTTGAGTCCTGAACAGTAGAGGAACGGCTTTCATGCAGTAACTGTATAACTGCAGAATCGATGTAATACCTATAATAACAAGGAATTCCTGATCGTGTAATGAATTATAAACACAGTGTATGTATGTATTGGACAGATATATAATCTGTGTCCTAAATTGTGGGCGTCATATTGAACGTCACAACAGTGTTGGCATTAGAGGAGCTGTTGGCCGCCAGCCCAGTCTGTGAGCACGGTCAAAGCCAAAAGCAGCTGTTACCAGGTTGTTGTGTTTATTGTTATCATATTTGCTTGCTGTAGCAATCAGAGTCATAACACAAAACTTTGTGGTGCTCAATGGGAGCTTAGTCAACACAGGATGATGAATGATTCACAGGGGAAATAAACATCAAGGCTGTGCTGTTGGTATGTAAGTGGTGATTAATGAGTTTACAGTAGTCACACATGCACACTTTTACTTCCTACTCTTGTGGCGCTGTCCATTCAGCACCACAGGCTGCAGCTCAAACAAAGTGAGCAAAATGCAGCTAAGTCTCGCCCCTCGAATGCAGACTAGCCAATCACAGCGTAGCTTCGGCCAGCTCTGAACAGGGCGCAACAACTATCTGATTTAGTTGGTTCACTTTTACACTGTGATTTGTAGGCTTTATCTTCTGTCTTTATCTATTCAACCTGTTTTCACTGCTTTGACATCCTGGATATAACCTACAAGCGCATGTTGGTACCCTTCAGTCTGTTCTTCCTGAAATAGCTTTTTCCAAACATTTGATAGTATTTCTGCAGGGAGTGGAGTAAGTGACAGTGTGGGCTCCATGGTTGCTCTGACAGCCTGACGGACTAGCAGCATAGGGGCGGGGCTTAACAAAGGGTCACCCGATAAGTTGAAATGCAGGGAATGATTAGTTTGCTATTGACAGCTTACTGTCTGGCTGCTGCTGTAATATCAGTGCATCTAAGGACACCCCATGTCAATTTAACAGTATTTCGTTTTTCACAGTGTTTTTTTTTTTTTTTCGAATAATAAATGACAATATGATTGTTCACTGTGCTTTTTCTTCATTGTGAACAGATGACCAGGTTTTCGCCCATCATGCTCCTCCTCCTGCTGCTCCAGCGACCGCAGCACCACAGCCCCAGGCCATGGCCTCCAGGTCCCCGCTTCCCAAAGCGAGCCAGTCAGGCCTGCGCCCCCCAGGCTTCAGCTCCAGCCGCCTCCCCGCGGGCCGCCTGGCAGCCTTCGGCTTCGTCAGGAGCTCCAGCGTCTCATCCGCCTCCTCGGCCCAGTCTGCTGACAGCACACAGAGTGACCACTGCAGGACAGCCCACCGTGAGTCCACTCGTTACAAAATCTGTTGACACCAGTCCTACCGTTTGTGAGAATGTGCTGCTATTTGTAAATCTCAATGGTACTTTCACAAGTACACTGTTATCATCACCATACTGTCGTCATTGCTTTCTTTTATCCCATTATGCATATAGTTTGCATAAACAGCCCCCTCCCACATTCATTATGTTACAGTTTGCTTCCTCTTCCCCTGCTCCACCCTGTTACAATTTATTCTTCACTCTGTATTTTCATACACAAGCACCAGGTCAATAACAACTGTAGGGCTGCAGTTTTGCAAAGCACATTTTCTGTAACACACGAGGACACAATATGAGGGATATTTATGGTAATAGATATTGCCAGTGCAATCAACTTATCGTTAATCGCTGGGTATTATGATTAGACAAGGTTTCAATGCATTCAAGTTTCACTGTGTGTTGTGCATGTAATAGATGGCACCGATATTCATTAATTAACGTCATTATCATTAAGGCTAGAGGTGTGGAACATTGTGACATAATTGCTTAATTTGCTCTAGGATGATTCATGAGTAAAAGGTGATGACACGGTGCAACGCTGGTGTGATATTACAGACAAGAATGTAGTACGACTTACTTTATAAAAGTAGAAAATATAAATTTCCCACAACTGTGATAAATCATTGATAGATATACTGAAAAGGCCCGACACTTCCCCCATTTGACAGCTCGGCTTTTTTGTCTTACATCTATGAAAAAAATAACATGGCACGGGCTCTTAACTAGGTCTGTGCTGCAAATTCAGTCAGCATGAGCAGAGATAACAGTATCGTATTGATGGTGCTCATTTTCACAAAGAACTGGAGCTGTACATACAGTTGGGATTTCAATGCAGCTCGGCAGGCTGGTTTTTTAGTTGGCTGAATTTGTAGCTGCATGTGTTTTTAATGTGACCTACATAGGGAATGCTTGCTCTTCCTCTCCCAGTTACAGTTGACGTAAGCGCCTCCATTCTCACGCATGTCAGGCCCCCTGTTATGTCATCTGTCCATTCCCTCCTTCCCCCCTTTTCTCTCCCTCATTGGTTGGAAATGAATACAAACTGTGCGGTAATGTGGGGGAGGCACCTTTTCAGCTACAGTGGAACAGGGAAATAAAGGACTCCCTTGGGTTTCCACAGCAGTGTTTTTTTTTTTTATAAAAGTGGCATAAATGTGGAGTATCTTTTTTCAAAAGCTATAAAAACACATTAAACAGTTTCTGCATGTTTGGGTTGGACCATTATAGATGAAAGGCCTCAATCAATGAGTAGTGCTCTAATTGCATTGTGAGTATTGACCAACTGTGTTGGCGTGTGTGTGCGCAATGGGGCTGAAATGATTAATTGTTTAATTAAGTCATTCTTTAGGCAAAAATGCCAAGCATTTACCGATTCCAGCTTCCTCCTCTTTTCTGACCAAACAGTTAATCAATTGATTAAGAAAACAATCATTAGCTGCAGCAATAGTAAACACTTCTCTTCTCTCTTTGTCTTTTGATCCCTATATTCTCGTACATGAACTGAATCTGTTGCACATGGTGACACACTGGGTTTTCCACCAACCTGAATTTTCTGTGGAACATATCTTTAAATCTCCTAGATTTTAAACCCTTATCTCAAACATAATTTAAATAGATCTTAAAAGCTGTGGCACTGTAGCAATCAACATACATTAAGTGATCGTTAAAGTAATACCCTACAGCATCTAAAGTAAATCTGTCCAGTCATAATGTCAAAAGACCAGCAGAACAGTAATGAGCTGGAGACACAGTTTCCATGACACTAACTGACGCTTGCAGCTAAATATTTAGATTTTTCGATTTCTGTTTTACTTTGTTGTTGGAGACAAATGCAACTCAATTGACAGTATTGAATTTAGCCTCCCTGTCTTGCAGATAATAGCATCATTTGCACGGTACTTTTATAAATACAATTACCACGCAAATATCAATATCTTGAATCAATGAAAGCAACGTACAGTACATCAGACTTTTATTTTATTGCAACAAGTGCATCAACTAAATAAACCCTTAAGATAAACATACACAATGTAACTGACCTAAACTCCTGCTGGTTAGCATATTGTCTATTTAAGCAGCAATATTTATGTCCAGATTTACTCCAGTGTCACCTGTAGTCCAAAACTCCTTTAGGCATTTGGACCAGTTAATAAATATTACATCTGTAAACACACACACACACACACACACACGGGAACAACTGCCAGCAGAATGCAAAAGAGTAGAAGTTGTAAAAGTAGAGCCTGCAGCACAATGTTCCTTTTCCTGCTGTTGAACTGCTGCTGCTCGGATCATGGCAAGACCAAAATTGAGTCAAGGATGATAGACATGAGAGGCAAAAGATTCAGGTCCTTTGAAGTTCATTTCTGTGTGTGTGTGTGTGTGTGTGTGTGCGTGTGTGTGTGTGTGTGTGTGTGACAGGCAGGAGGGGAGAGCAGGAACATTAACTTCCCCTTTTAGTCTCTGTGTGGTGCTTTTGACCTTTAGCTGCGAGGCATTTGAACTCTCACTCTGGTTGAACCTTCAAGACTAAACTGGGCTGTAGGTCCTGCTATGTCTCTCCCAGTGTGCGAGCACGCGTGGAGCTTTAACCAGAGGGTTGTCTGATGTCTTTTTGTCTGACCTTTATTTGGGAAACATTTAAAAAGAAATGTTTTAAAGCTTTAAAAACTATCTTTTCTGAATGGGTTTGTCTCGTTTGATTGTTCATAATGTTCCCTGCAAAATCATTACTGTGTATGAAACAGGCTGGATATAATAATAAATTAGCAAGTGCTTCAACCTAAAAGTTTGAGTACTGCATGATGATGAAATGCTGAGACTTTGTTGTTTGTCCCCAGGGCAATTTAGGAAAGCTGAAAAAATAGGGGTGACATTTCGTTCAAAGTTAAGCTATTCCATGATTTGAATATTAGATATTGTCAAGTTTATCCAACAATAATTGCATTTTGAAATCCTTATGTTGCCCAAGGCAATGCGTGAAATATTGGGGCATGTTTCTGAGTCACTACACAAACCCATTTGTAGACGGATGTTGTGATTCGAAGCAAGTTAGTGAAATCCCAATGTGGAGAGAACAATTAAGTGAGGTTGGCAAACAATCTTCAGTTTCTGATTTCCAAAGCCTTGTTTTTTGTTTAATTTGTGTTTATTTGTGCATGTTTGGAAGTACGTGATGTATGCATGTGGTGATTGTTTAAGGTACCACGATTTTCCTCTACCACTCGGGGATCTTTGCCCCCCCCTTACTGCGCTCCAACTCAGATCAAAGAACAGATGAGTTCTCACACATGCTTCCATCAAGGATGTTGAGGGAGCCGCAGCAACCCAGCACCTCCCTCTGACAGAGAGCCAGGCTCAGTTCCTCGTTTTCCCCATTGATCAGCAAGCAAAACAGACTCCATTAGGGCTCTGGATGATAGGAGAAATCATTAAGGAGTAGAGCGATGGGGAGGAAAGGATTGCCAGGCTCTAGTAAAGTGGGTTAGCGGAAGGATCCCTAGAGTTTAAACTCCCCACTGTCGTAACTCGTCAACCTGCTCTGATCAATGTAACATGCAGCTATGTGTGTGTGTGTATATATATATATATATGATTGATTCTTATCGCCTGTTTGCATATAAGTATGCATGCAATTACATCTGTGTTTGTCTAGCATCTAGGGGTGCTACAGGTTACACTATATGACATTGATTAGCCATTAAACCAGTCCTCCCTTTAGTGCAAACGCCGACGTCCCCTATGGTGTGTCAGGGATGTGTGTATGTGCATTAGAGAGAGAGCATCCATGCTTGTAAAAAAAACTATAGGGATACATTGTTAATTCCACTGTGATCGACAGACTCCATTACATAGCTGAGCGGAGAATCCAGCAGAAGGAAGCTGATGAAGCCTGTGCCTATGAGCCACGCTGACTCCAAACTTTGCATTATCAGAGCATTATCACCTGCATCTATCACTCTTCTCTTTCGGTGAAAATCAAATAAACGGAAGGGTAAACTGAGCAGGCAGCTGACAGGAGAAGAGGAGCTGAAGGGAGATGCGGGGATAAAAGCAAATTCAATGAGACAAAATGAGTTGAGGGGAGAGAGGAAGGGGGAAAAAAAGGAGCGGAAAGAGAGATGCATGGAGGGATTGGCGCGGGAAGGAGAGTGGATGCTATACCCCCAGATGCCATGGCTCAGTTTTGGTCTGTGACTCATGCTAGCTCACTGTGAACAGATGGTTTCTATGGTGCATGCTCACACACGGATATGCACAAACGTGTATATACACACACACACACATGCACACACACACACACACACACACACCAGGGAGGCGAATCAGATTGGCCAATTAGATATGGCTGCCATTCTGCAGCTGAGGAGTGAAAAACTAACATGGCAGAGGCTTATTGAAGCAGCAGAGCTGTGACAGTGAAGACAGTGGTTGCTAACTGATAAACTCCCAGTATTTTATCTAGCTCCATCTTATTCACCGTTTATGAGCTTAACTGATGGACTGGAGAACTGGAGCATCTTACATGTTCCAGATAAACATGTAAGAGATACTAATTCAGCATTGTACGGTAAAGAGAGCCGTGGTCATTTCATTTTTCTCAAATAATTCCTTGATATTTATACTCATTCATTAAAAGAAAAAATATTTCAGTCTTTCATTAATAAGACAATCTTTATCGCTAGGCATGCTTTTGAGATTGTATGTCCTATGAGTCCTAAAATAACACTTTAATTGTAAAAGTCTGATTCATTTGAATGTCATACTTATAATGCTGCGTGATCAATTTACTGGTCCACCACGAAGGATCAGTGCTCTCTTGTTGACCATAAGATACGCCACATTTCCCTCTGGTTGAGCTGAAGCTTTAATCTCCTGACCTCTTTGAATCCTGGCAGAAGACGGGAGTCCTGTGGATGCTTCCGTCAGCTCCAGTGTCATCTAATCTATCTCACAGTCTGCAGCCCTGGTCTGGTCTCTGCATGACAACTACTTTGTGCTTCATGTATGCAGCTTTAACCTTGACTTTCACAAACATCTCTTCAGAGGCACAAGGGTGTACTTTGCATTTGCAGACATTTATTTTGCCAGGAGGAGTTTATCATTCGTTTATCATTTATCACACACAGTTATGCACAGTTTGACAGCTGCTAGGAAGTGTTTTGAGTTCAGATATTGTTTAGAAATTTTTTTTTCTAAAACTTTAACTCCATATCCATCAATCTAATTTACTTGATACTGATTGACATGTAATTAAAGCTCATTTCACACTCAAGCATAATATATAATTTTATATTTGTGCGCACATTTTGTGTTATGCATTATTCTGGCACTTAAAAAGTACACTGACTGACACCGATCTGCTTAGAGATACAATTTGGCAAAATGTATCTGAGAACATGTAGTCTAATAGTACAAGCACACTGAAGGTTAGGCTTCAAAATCCACGAAAATAACAGAATATAAGCACTATGTCTCTCTTTAAACCAATTTAAAATGTCTATGTGGTATTATATTATTTCAGTTGTTTATATTGTTGTGACCTGGCTCAGGAGGCCATAAATAAAAGGGCTTCACACCAAATGAATATTTAACAAAAAGAAGCTTTATCTCAACCAAATGAAGATGCCAAATAAGAATTGTTAAGCTGTAGATGTCGGGATAATCAGTGGTGTAAGTATACATGAGGATCATAATGGATGTGTGTGTGTGTCTTGTAAGGTGCAAAAGAAGCATGATAAACTAAAGCAACATACTGAATACAATGGCTGCCTGTAAGGAGAAGAGTGCAAACTGCAGCAGCACCGCAGAGAAAGCGTCTGCTAGTGAAAGCCATTGCTTTATAGACTGGGGAACCGGACCCAGGCGTTCCCACTCCTGCCACCAGGTGGAAAACATGGCAAACACAAAAGCAGTTTAGATAATAGTCGTATCCATTCACAATTAACATGGATACATCACTCATTAAAAGAACTTGATTCAGTAGACATCTGCAAACACAATGGAATTGCTACTTTTATTAAGTAAAAGGACCCGAGTACATCTTCCACCACTGTATTAAACGTAAAATATGATTCAATTAAATCAGTAAAGCATTTGTTTGCAAAATGTTTTTACCCCCTTGACATTTTTCCTATAATGTTGCATTACAACCTCGAAATAAAAATGGATTTTTATTTGGATTTTAGATAATGGACCTTCACAAAAGTCAAAATTGGTGAAGCAAAATAAAAAAAAATAAAAAACTTGTTTGAAAATATCAACAACAAAAAGAAGAACCTTTAAAGTGGTGCGTGCCCATGTATTCACCTCCTTTGCTATGAAGCCCCTAAATAAGACCTGGTGCTACCAATTAGCCTACCTTCAGAAGTCACATAATTAGTTCAATAAAGTCCACCTGTGTGCAATCTAAGTGTAGCATGATCGAAGGGAGCACCATTAATTCCATTGTTACAAAATGGAAAGAATATGGCACCGCAACAAACAAGAGAGCACCAAGGCTCACGGACCGGACATTAATCAGAGAGGCAGCAAAGAGACCAAAGATAACCCTGAAGGTGCTGGAGAGCTCCACAGAGGAGATTGGAGTATCTGTTCATAGGACCACTCCAAGCTATACAGTCCACAGAGATGGGCTTTATTGAAGAGTGGCCAGAAAAATACATTGCTTTAAATTAACAAAAAAGAAAATAAATGAGTTTTGGTGAACTCTGAACGTGTTTTTCATTTATATAACTTCTCCATCCCTCTCATCAAACCCACCACCAGCTTATCAGCTATCCCCTAAATATCCCAATGAGTCAATGTGTCCCTTGATGCTGCTGTTTTTCTAAGCATACTGTAACATTTTAAGTATTTATTTCCCAGGGGCAATACATTTTTTGTAGAATAGCCTTTTCTGTGGCATGTCAGCACTGCAGTCTGTACCAGCGGCTCTAGTTCACATTGGTTGTTTGCGTGTATGCAACCTGGATGGACTGCACCAAGATCAATTCCTTTAGGACAGCGAAAGAGTTTCTTTTGCAGAATGTGATTGTGCTGATTTGGCTGGCAATTTATGCTTCAGTCAAATGAAACACCTCCGAGGTATGGATTTAGCCATTTCAAAATCAAATTAAACTTGTGCAAGTGACATGCAGCTACATTGCCATTTTCCTTACACACCAATGGGAAACGCTGAGGATACGCATACAAACCTCAGACCTATCCGTTTCTGTGTATAGGACTCAGATACAAGAGTCAGCATTATTCTACTGGCATTCTTTTTGCTGTGAGGTGCATTCTGCTCCAATAAATTGGCCTCCCACTGAGCTTGAAAAACCCAGTGCCTTTTGTTCTCAACCATTTCACCACGCTCTTGATCCCTTTTTAATATCTTTGGTATTTTTCGTCAGTCTTCATAAAACGCTAAGCTTGCCACTGGCTCCTCTTTGTAGCTCTTTTTTCTTTTGTTTCTTTCTTCTTCCTGATCCCATACAGCCAGCCTCTTCGCATCTTCATCAAGCTCTGTTGTCGGCTGGCATCTTGCCAATCAGTGATGCATATCAGCTTGCTTTCACCGTTAATGAAACACATCCCTTTTTCTCTATAAGCCCCTGAATGACACTCTCCTTTTTATCATTCAAAGCATTCTTTGTCTGGCAGCCGGGCACCATCATTTACTCTTCCTCTCTGTGCTTTGGGAATTTGTTCAAGACATATTTGACCTATGAGTAATGAGCACATCTCAGTTCATATCAACCAGCTAATTGATCTGTGTCAACTCCGAAAACGGAGCACCAGTCAAAGCATTTGAGGTCAATGCCGAACATTTGCTTTTTTGTTATTTACAAATCCAGTTTTTATCTGTGAGATTCTAACCGATGGAAGTCTTCATGTAGATGGTGTTTACAGCAGTAATTGCAGAGCTAAGTAACAGCAGAGCAGTGCTCTGTGGCTGTCCACGATCTGGCCAGAACACACTGCTCATGCCCTTGACTGGTTCATGAGGAGGAAATACTGCAAACAGCCTCACTAATCAACTCTTGTATTGCTCTCGGTTGAGTATATGGTGAGGCAGCAACCTAAGCAGGACAGCAATGTATATACTGTATATCACAGTGTAGCATGTTTTTTTGGTAATTCACAGTCTATGTGAAATATAGACAGAGGTATGAAAAAGTTCATAAGCAGCTTTATCCGAGAAAATGGGTGAAAGTGTATCCGGAGATTGCGGTGGAGTGGGGCAGGAAGAGTGGGCTGAGCTGTAGGCTATAGAGAGGCAGGCACAGACAGCACTTGAAGCACAAGGGTACTCAGGATTATACAGGGCTACGGCAAACAGGAGGATACAACTTGAGAAAGCAAAACTACAAACTGGCTGAGCATTTGTACCATACTGGCAACCCAAATCATATTTTCTGGATTTTTTTGTTGTTGTTTTCAATTACAGGTGCCAAAAAAAATATTTTCCCTATATTGATATCTTTCAAAATATCCAAGCGTTTTTTTTATCACATACAATATTGTACTGTGTTGCACACTGCTGTAACTGCTCAATGACTGGGATTGGCCAAACACAAATTTGTCACAAATAATAATCATTGTCTTGTTGTCATTGCAGCATGGTAGGGCACGCTATGTTCAGTGGTCTGCTATTTTTCTCTGAGTTAGCATTGCCATACTCTAGCTCCAATTCTGAAATATCTTGCTATTCATTTGGCACTGACATATAATTTGCATCATCAGTTGCTTCAGGCACTCCTTCACTTCAAAGTTACTATCATCAAAACTTCTTGTGGCTCAGGGGGTAGAGAACATACTCTGCTGATTGCAGGCTTGGTGGTTTGATACCCGACTCCCCATGCATTGCATGGTAGCTTGCTGCCATCAGAGTGTGAGTGTGTGTGTGTGTGTGTGTGTGTGTGTGTATGTTTGTGTATGTGTGTGAAAGTGCTTAACTGAATAAAATGAATGATAGGCGGTAATGCCTAACATAGTCTCTAATGCCGAACATAGTCCCTGGTCTCTAAAGACCCACGGTCGGGGTTCTACATGCATACAGTATATGTTTATCTTGCATGCAACAAAACAGCTCTGATTTTTAAGAAGTATTGGAAAATATTGGATTTTACAATTTACTGGAGCCATAATGAACCATGAGCTAAGGTACACTTCAGAAAAGGCTGAGTATGAAAGTAAAATTCTTTATATAACGCTGTATATAAACATGCTTAGTTAAATATGTGGTTGGTAGAATTGTGTTAAATATGAATGTTGAATGATTTCTGTGTGGTTATGCCTTGCCGAGCCCCCTCTGGTTCAGCTCTGCTACTGAATGTATGTTGTTTAATCAATTAAGGAGATTGATGACACCGGTGTATAGGACACCTGATGAGACGGTGGAAGGGAACAGTTTTCCAAAGGCAAATTAAGAAATTATACCACTTAAATATTGATTTTGTCTTTATTAATTTCAGAGGACAATATCAAAGTCAAAATATTTGTTAATTAAATCCCTTAGTTGACTTTCAAATAGTGGCCTATTATTATGGTTTGCATGTCTGCTCAAACTGTGGCTTACTGGATGTGGGATTTTTTGGAATCCACTATTTTAGTAATACGTGGCCCAGCGCTGCTTACCTGGCTACATTATGTGTACCATTCATTTGCAGATTTTCTTTGTAAGCGACCTAATGAGTCAAGTTCCTACTCACTATTTACCACAAAATTGGTACAATGCAGCAAGTGTTGGAGGGAGAAAATAAAGGAGTGGTTATAACTAGCTCAGTGTGTCTCTACACTTTGGTCACCATCTTCACCAATGGAAAGGCTGCTCGTGTGAATAGATGACGTGGTGTACTATTATGGTCCAGCGTGCCTGAGGGACTTGGCTTGAAACAAAAGAAAACGCAGACCAAAACAACTATTGCGATCTAAATTTTCCCAGCAGCTTGTGATTTTTTTCCCATCACATTGTCCAACAAGCACTGGTTTCTGAGGATGCGGGGAGAATGCTCATATCTTAATCACCAATCTCATGGCTTCTTACAAGCAGCTTTATATTGAATTGTTCAGCCCTGCTTGTCACGCGAAGAAGGTGGAGAAGTGCAGGCAATCTTTTGTGTCATTATTGATCGGGGAGATGAGCAGGATTTACGCAGTGTGCGAGAGTGCATGTGTGCTTGCAAGTGTGTAAACTATCTGCTAGTCATTTAATAGATTATAGCTGCGGTATAGGCCAGGATGAGTGATGATTAGTGCGTTTATGTGTGAGTGTGCATTGTATTTTCCTGTGTATGTGCTCATGTGGAAGCGTTGAAGTGTCCCTGTGTAAAACATGTGGGTCAGGCATGTGTTTGTGCAGGATAAGTGTGCAGCTGCAGGTTAGCAAAGGAAGATTGAGAGCAGCAGCAGCGAGACCCAGAGGTTAAAAACTATTTCTCAGTCCAGTGAACCTGAATTCAGACCTAACAGCCCTACCAGACTGTAGAAAAACCAATATATGATTATAAAAAGGAGGAAGGAGCAATTGAGATATAGCAACTCAGAAAGGGAACTCTGTAGATGTGTCCTAACATATGCAATGTAGATAAAAAACAAACATATAAACACAATAATTCTGTGTTTTCCAGGTCTGAGTGTGAGTGAGGATCCTCCTCTTCACAGAGTGACCACCGGCCCTCCGTTGACTGATCACCAGAGAGGGGCACCTTGTCGCAGCCACAGCCTCCAGCCGCCCTCTACTCCAGCTCTTCCCCGGCGCTACCTTCCTGCCCAGCCAAGAAGCTCTCCTGGAGGTCAGTCAAAGTTGTTATTGGAGAACAGAGCGCATTTCTTGGTTCAACTACAGAAATAATTTGTATTTTTAAAAGCAATCTACTATAAAGATTTTGTGAGGATTTTCTTTAATTTGGCTCAGACTCATTGACTAAATTCAGTCAAAATGTGTATTTCAGGTTGTGCAGAAACAATGACATGTGTTCATAAGGGGAACAGGCAGGGAACTCACCCCTATGTGCAAATACAATCTGAGTTTCATGCCTGTGAGAGAGAGAGAGAAGCATTTTTTCACCAAGAACAGATTGTGTCCTATTAATACATGCTGTTGTCACATGTGGTAAACAATTTAATAAGCAGCAAACCATACACAATGTATTATGTATGTTCTGGTGTTCAGAAGCAGAAGAAAATTCAGCATCAATTGTAAACAAGAGGTTTTATAGTCAGTACTTGGAAATCAAAGAGCAAGCGCTTGTGTTCTAGAAACAGTACTTTGCACACATATTTTTAGAGTGGGAAATCCATTGTAGAAGAGGCATACAGCGTTCTCACTTCATATATGGCCCAACTTTTGATTTCATCTTTTCTCTGCCTCCATTAAAGTGTAGCACATAACTCAGCACAACCTCCTGCTCTCAGGGGTTGTTGAAAGTAATTATGGGAAATGCTGGAACCCACTAACTTAACACTTGGACACTTCACTTTCAAGATCTCACAGAATGTGTTGAACTGCGTTAGAGACATCCAAGGGTGGAATTGCCTTTCAAGTGTTCGTCTCGGCCATTAATTCCAGTGTACTCCTGGTTCTGATGAAAGCACTTTATAATGTCCTTGAAAACGTTGAAATAACAAGGTTTAAAAGCTTAAAATACACTTTCAGCTTTTAAAGCTATCGTTAAGTATCATAAAACACCACACATTTAACATGTTCTACTGCTAATAAATGTTTTTGAGCTTGTCGGTTCACAACTGTCCTAGTTGATGGTGCCAATACGATCTGTTCAGAGGCGAGGAGGCGCACAAGCAGTGATGCTTTTCACACATGGAAATTAAACCCAGACGGCTTGTAGTATCACACTTCTCTCACTCACACTTATCTCATGTCTTTACACTTTCACAGTATAGCTTGAATAAAAGACAAAAACTCTGCTATCCTTGCTGTGGTGTTAGCAGAATATCACAAACACAACTTTCCAGGGCAAAACACATTTTAAAGTAGAGATCATCCTTGTGTTGTTGTCAACTGTGTGCTAGGAATGCAGACTGTCTATGAATGTCTCACCTTGTGTTTCTGTTGGCCCCTGCTGATTTTAAATGTGCTGTAAATGATTGATGAAGAGATACCTGAGGAGTCCCTGTCAACCTGCAAGTCGTGCACAGACACTACTTTTATCTGTACTAGATGATACATTTTATGTGACCATCTCAATTCAACACAGACATTTTCAGACATACGTCTTATATCAGTCGACAAACACATCTGTCATGTTGAGCCCCTGAAAGCACAAAACCAAAAACCTTTGCACAGAGCCCAAAACAAGCCACTAGCACTTTGGTTGAGACTAATTACGTGGACTAATACTGTAATGTTAGCATGCTAATATGCTAAACCAAGATAATGAAAATGTTAGCTATTATACCGACATTATGAGCATGTTAGCATGCTGATGTTTGCTATAGAATTAGCTCAAAACGTTGCACGGCCTCACAGAGCCACTACCATGCTTGTAGATACTTAGTCTAACTAAGCTTGGAATGCACTATGTGAAAATATAGTTTGTTCGCATCTTGCAACTGTAGCCGAATAACTCTGAGCAAGATCATTTTGGTGTTGCTGGAAGGCATGTTAATTTATTTTTTTAATTCTGATATCTGTTTACCCCTGCCTCTAGTCTTTGTGTTCAGCTAAGCTAAACACCTCCCAGCTACCTCTTGCCAAAATATATTAGGGGTTTAAAGTGTTTGTTAAATGTTCAAGTACAAGTTCAAGACAGTCATGCTGGGTTTTAGTAACAGTACAGTGCCATGACAGTGTGTGTGTGTGTGTGTGTGTGTGTGTGTGTGTGTGTGTACGTGAGTCTAGGGTAAACTTGGTGGTAATGAGTCACTCTGAGACCCACATTTGCATGACCACACCAAAACATGAACAGTGAATACACACACACACACACACACACGCTGTCTCTGCAGGCCTAAAGTATATAACCTCTCCAGGGTTATTTGGGGGATTTGTTCAGGATCAGAGGCATCTCTTCCATTACAGATCTAATTAGTTTCTTTTCAAGGCCCCTCTCTGCTTCACAACAGATTCCCTGCTAACCTCCTGAAACCTTTTTCCTTATTCACTGTTATCTGTTTTTTTTTTCATCGCACATTTATTTTTTCTCCTGGGTAAGGCATCTCACATTTATTGTTTTAAATCCAGCTACTTTATCTACTCCCACACACTCCACCTACTCTGCGACATAGTTCCTGATTGTCTCGTCTGCAAAGTGTGTAATGTTGCAGAGAGCAGGGAGGTGATGGGCACATCTTGCCAGTATGCTCTACTTCTCTTTGACCCAGAGTCCCGTGGGACATAGTTATACAACGCAGCAGGGGGTGAGATAGCTCGAGATGAAAGCAGAAGTGTAACAGAAAGATTGAAAAAGTTAGGAGAGGAGAAAAATCAGCAAAGAAATTGAAAAGAGAGTGAGAAGTCGGCAGGTAAGGGTGGATGGTTTGGCTTTTGTGTGTGTATATAGGTGGATGTTTGATTGACATGATGTGATATAAATATCAGGTACCTTTTTAACATGTTACTGTTACATTTACGTTCTGTTTAAAGTAAGTCCCACTGATTGGTTGTATCCTTATTGGTTGACAGTTGGCAGGAAGGAGTTTCAGCGGAGCTCAGAGGTCACACATTCCCTCCTGTCCTCCCCAAAGAGGCTGGCGGTGGTTCCTCCCAAACCTCAGTCCCCGGGTGAGTCTTTCCTCTTGTTATCAAAACAAATCATATGAAATGCACATATGTAAACAGTGGCTTGTAATCCTACTCGACCAGCCCACCGGATCGTCTACCTTTCCAAACCTTTCAAAAAAAAGAGTCCTTCCATTTATGACCTCTTATTAATCCACCCACACCGAGAAGCAGCTTAAAATACCTTATATTTGCTCCATGCAGTCTGTACCTTTCTTCCTCTTGGCTCTACGGTGGTAAAATCATTTTCTCATAGGATTGCAGAGGGCCGACCCATCTTTCCTCGCAGAGATAACACTCAACACCTCAGGGTACACCTCTCTCTTGGCTCACTTCACTGAGCACTAAAGTGCAGGTGTTACTGTTCTCTTTGCTGCATCTTTTGCTGGACGTTGTCTCCTCCCACACAGTCACATAAAAAAAAAAATATTTTCTTTCTCTCTGATTCTCAGCACTGTAGCTTTGCTGTTGTTTACGAGGACTTACAGATATTGAAAGTTGGCTGCTCCCACTTGAAGCTGCTCTGGACAGTCTGCCTGCAAAATGTCAGCATGTTGAAATGAAAATGAATTAATCTCATTAATAACCCTTTAACCACACCCTGGCAGGGACACACGCAAACATTTCTACATTACCAACAGTGGACCACCACAGTACTCCAACCGAGTCTGGATCCTTTTCCTGTAATTGTCATATCATTTCTTTGTGATCAATTACAACTGAAAAGAAAAGATTATACTGCTGACCATTTTATCCCTAATTTTATCCTGGTCGTTTTTCTCTTTTTCCTCCCATTTTTAGATTGTAAAATACTTGTTACTCTTCTGCCTTCTGTGTTCAGCTTGGAACTTAAAATATCCAATTAAGTTGAGCATTTATATTTTCTTACAAAAACATTACAACAAATCATGTTTCAAGAGACTGGTTTCTTTAGTAAGTAGCCTGTGTAATAGCCCCTCTACAGTCTGAAATTCTTGCCTGGGACTGGAGGCCATTCACACTATGGAGGAGTGTTAAAAACAGTATGTGTGAGTGAGTCATTATAATCCCTACTCCAGCCAGCAAGAGCAGAGCTGAGCATGGACTTAAACCATAAACATTCACACACCTGCAAGCCCCCTCTTGGCTAAAATAATAATTTAAAAAAAATCCCCACGGGGTTTTAGACATGATTTTAGCATTATTTAAAGCATGGCCAACATACATTCACAAAATGGCCCCCGTTGACCATGGTCCCCTGTTGGTGAATGCCAAAGTCCATTGTTGGATAGAAAGGTAAATACACACACACACACACACACACAAAGTCTGAGTCCCACAAGGTCTGCCATCACCTTTTCCTCATTGTTTCTCGCATCATTATTCCTCCTCCATCAACCCCTCTGCTATCATCTGCATGCTGTCTTCACATAAACTCATTTAGTATTCATTCAACTCTCTGAAACCTTTCAGGTAAACCTACAGATATCTAAGTGGGTGTGTGTGTGTGTGTGTGTGTGTGTGTGTGTGTGTGTGCCTGAAAAGAGGGAGACACAATTTACATAAGACATTTAGAAGTCGTTTTCAAAGGCGGGGAATCCTAATGGGCCTTCAAGGCAAATACACTGATGAAGATGCAATATTGAAACATTTTCGGATATTTGCAAAGCAAAGCCTGGATTATTAGATTCCATGAAAATACATATTTTTTGTCTTTTGATGTTTAGTTCTTAAATTTTTAAAGAGAAATCCCCCCATTGTAGGTTTTACTCATGCACATACACTTGAAAGAATACATGTGTGTTTGATTTGTGTTTTGAGCTAAATTGGCCGAAAACTCCAAACATAACAATCAAATCATTCCTTAAGGTACCCCCCCCCCCTCCCCCCTTCTTACTGACTTCTTTGTCTCTCCACTGTCTTTTCCCGTTTACCCGTGGCCCATAGCGCTCCCCTCATGTTATCCCCCCACCTCCCTCTAACCTATCTTTCACTCATTACCTGGGACCCTGCACCTCAAGCCCAGCCTCCCGTTGTCATGGAGACCATGCTTCATGCATCAGTAGGCCTGAATTATATGGTTTAAGCAGGTGATGTGGAGCTGCAGTGATTTTGGTATTGTGTGTGCAGACCCACACCGGCTCGTTTGTCAGTCTGTGTGAACATATCGGTACATTTTAAAAGAATGTCTTCTATTGTCTGCTGTGCTCGGATGCTGTGCATCTCCACAGGCTGGTATCTGCTCACACTACATGACAAGGTGACTCACACACAGGTTAATCAGCCCGTCTGTATGTCAACTGCAGCTTAATGGCTGTGACCCTTCCAAGGGAAAATAGCCTCCACATGTTTGTGTTTGACTGGCCTTTAAATTACATCAATCATTAACGGCCTTCACTCAATGTGTCTAATGTTTTCACACAAACACAATACACATGATACACTCAAGCATACTGTAACAGTGTCTATATATTATTGCATACTGCAGCTCAGTCATTTCTTGAAAATGACGACATTCATCATGAGATTGGGTGGTCCATCATGAGGAACACCGAACTGGGAATTACCCCAAAGACTTCCTCTGTAGGAAAGATTCAATTACCTTACCATCATTTATCATGTGAGCACAGTCATTAGCAATAGGTCAGGTCAAATCTCCCTTGATTCCATACTCATCTATTTCATATATAGATGTGTCCTAGTTAGATTTAAGATTCAGGACATGACTAATTAACAACATATGGGAGGTATCATATTCTGTATGTATAATTTGAATATTTCTATATCATATGTATTTACAATGTTTTTCCTAGAGAGAAAAAAAGCAAACACAAACGTTCCTAACTCAATTCAATTTTGTTTGTTTGTTTTTTCTCTCCCTACAGTCCAGTCCGGGCAGCGGCCCGCAGCAGCGGTGCGAGGGTCAGCTCCCCTGGGGTCCCCTCGCCTCGTGGCCCCCCTGAGGCCACAGCAGGAACAGCAGGAGAGCCTGCAGAGGGAGAAAGAGGAGGCTCAACAGCAAGAGAGAGAGAGGCAAGCAGAGGAAAGAAAAAAAGAAGAGCTAAAGGAGGAGGTGAGTTGCTAAGACAATCCGCAGCACCCCTTGGAGTTTGCACTATTGCATGCTATTTTATTCTTTGTCACATAGGTTCGGAGGCTGCAGGGACGCTGTGAGCAGCAGGAGAGGCAGCTGGGAGCTCTAAGAGAAGAGCTGAGGAAGACTTCCTTGGGTCTGGAAGCCTTTATTATCACCACTCAGCATTACTGCCTCAAGGTAGCCAGCTTGAATAATACAATGCATACAAATGAATATGTCATATACCACAATAAGGCTATCATAATTATGTCTATTTCCCTCACAATCCAATCTCTGGTCTGAAGGTTAATCTATGATCCTATATAGATCGACAGTGCTTCAACCTTTCCATTTACTTAGAGCCTGGACTGTAGAAAATATGCTCTCTTAGCACATGAACTGAAGAACACATACAGTATTAAACGTTGTGAGGTGAGATGAGATTGACCTCACGGTCCTCGAGCAGCACGATGAGCAAGAGTGATTGCTACTGTGGGAAACGTTCTCCAGAGTTCAGTGTGTCGCTGTGCTGGATTCATGCAGCTCTTTGTGTCTGATGGAATGATTTAGCCTCTAAGGTGTGATAGCTTTAATACTGCTCCCAGACTGTCGAGGGACTGTCTGACTTCTTTATGGTCTCTGTCTGAGTGCTACAGTCACCAGCCCATAGGTTAGATACAGCAAGCTTTAAGACAAGAATGCTTTCAGTGTCTACCTGTTTGAGTAGGTTTGAGCTCCCTCTGCTGGCATTACAGTTACTGTAGAGACTCGGACAACAGCATGCTGTATAAAGTACATGCATATGAATTTATTCATATTGATAAGCAACATTGACAGTAGTGTTTTTCTCAAGCATGTCATGCAGCTTAAATTCAGTTTAACCTGAATATATATATACTGTATATATACATAAACCTCTGGTTTCTTATGTTCTTTTTTCTTATTTGTTTTTTCTATTTCTCTATTTATATATATTTAATAAACATTAATTCAAGTAATCATTGAATATGATTAAAAAGTAGGCACAGGTTTTGTTTTTCTAACTGACATTTATATGCTCTGTCATGCTGGAACGTGGTTCTAAAAGTTTGTGCAATTGACAATTGGTTAAAAAGGTGCATGAAATGTATATATGAAAAAAGCATGTGATCAGGCCAGAGAATGTCACCGAGCAAGCCCCCAGCCCCTTGCTCACAATTTTGCATTTTTCAAAAAGATGCAGTGGGTGGAGTTGGGCTCAGACCTGGGGGGGGGGGGGAGACCACAAACCATGCTACATTAACAACAGTTAACTAGCTGTTTCACTGTTGTATTTTATAAATGCTATTGGAACCTGCATTATGATAAAATGTTGTTTATTTCTAATTTTCAATTTCCAGAATAAAACTACAAAGGAAAATCAAAGGAAATTGTTGTTGGAAATGCAAAAGATCAGAGAGGAAATGGGTGAGTGAGAACCAACACATGACCGGACAAATAAAAGCACCAAATCAATCCAATCAAGCAACAGCACAGGTGCTACGAATAACACTAACGATGGCTCGTTAGTGATTTCAATAAGTAAGATGTTCTAAGAGTTTGAGGGAGCGTCTTATAATTCTGCTTTGTTTATTTTAAAATGACTAATAAATCATACTATGCATTAAATAACAAAAAAATGAATTATATATTATTGACACCCAAATGGAGGTTTCATTCGTTTTTTTCTTACCTTGGTAAAATGTAAATGAATTAAACCCTGACCCCAGTTTGTACAGTCATGCATGTAGAGTAAAATGTCTCGAAGATAACATACTAAGATACACTCTGCTTCATACACAGCATTCAATTCAGCGCGATGGGAGAGACTCCATCGGGAGAAGACGGCGCTGGAGGAGGCGTTTGAGCGAGAGCTGCAGGAGCTGCAGCAGCAGCAGGAGGCGGAGCTGGCTGCTGTGGAGGATGTGCTCAGGAAGTGTCACTCGGCTGAGGCTGAACACCTGAAGGAGGAGCATCGGTCAGAGATGGAGGAGCTGAGGACTCAGCAACAGGAACAGGTGAAAGAAACAAAGGGCATCATGGGAGATGTGTGAAATTATGTCCGCTTTGATAAGATCTGATCCTCTATCACATGATAAAACCTTATCAGTCGTTAAAGTTTGTATGTGTGTGTTTGTGTTAGATGGAGGAGATAACGGTCACCCACCGGGCAGCCTTTCAGGAGCTCAGAGACATGCATAACATTACCATGGCTACACTGCACGAGGAGCACGCCCGTACAATGAGAGGTGTGATTTCAGACCTTCATTTAAACACAATTTGACACCAGCACTGCGAGAAACAAACATAAACTCTCTTTTTCCATTGTGCTTCTGTATCTGTGTGTAGACTTAAGGAAAGCTCACGAGCAACAGAAGATGCTCCTAGAGGAAGATTTTGAGAAACTCAGGCTTTCTCTACAGGTATGTTGCCATACAAATGACACTTAATGGTTTATTTTTTGGTTGATGCACACTGATATGTACTGAGGCAATGTATGTTACTGTGTTTGTGTGTGTGGATGCTTGTCCAGGATCAAGTGGATACGCTCACATTTCAAAACCAGAGTCTGAGGGACAAAGCCAAACGATTTGAGGAGGCTTTGAGGAGGAGTACAGATGAACAGATAGTTGTGAGTTCACCTCCTCTCTAAGATAAATACACAGACGCTCCCGGACCACTCCCCTAACTTTCTTGTGTCTTGTGTCTTTCTTCAGGATGCTTTGGCTCCATACCAGCACATTGAACAAGATCTGAAGAGCTTGAAGGAGGTTGTGGAGATGAAGAACCAGCAGATACACCATCAAGAGAAGAAGATCTCCGATCTGGAGAAAGTGGTAGGCTCAAAAACAGCTAACAAACACACACATGCACACTGGTCTGGATACACAAGTGTGTCCGGTGAGTGAAGATTACACTGTGGTTGTATTTCACTTTCGAGCAGGCCCAAAAGAACGTGTTCCTTGAGGAGAAGGTCCAGGTTCTGCAGCAGCAGAATGAAGATCTGAGGGCTCGTATTGATAATAACCTAGTCCTGTCAAGGTAAGACACATTCAGTCAATCAGTCAACCCCCTGATGTAAACTGTACATGCTGCTTTGTGCTGAGGTTAGCTTCCTCCGTGCTGTTATCCCTGCAGGCAACTGTCCGAGGAGAACGCCAACCTCCACGATTCAGTCGGGAAGGAGAGCACTGAGAAGAAGCGGCTGAGTCGTAACAACGAGGAGCTCCTGTGGCGACTCCAGACCAGCCCCCTCATGTCCCCCGCCTCCTCCCCGCTGCACCGCTCCTTCTCCACCTCCCCCATCCCCTCAACTCAATTCTTCTCCTCCTCACCTGTAGCGGGGTGTGACTCCCCCACCCACTGCTACGGCTGTCCCCAGCAGGCTCAATACTGCTCCCCGTCCCACAGAGCCGCCACCAATCAAAACGTCTCCCCTGGACCAGGCACGCCAACTCACAGAGCAACAAGCAATCAGAATTACTCCCCTGGCCCGGCCACGCCCACACACAGAGTGACAGCCAACCGCTGTAACTCAGCCGCGTTTCTCAGCTCTTTCCAGAGATAAGCTCACATCTCTTGCTCTCTCTTTTTTATTTTCTTATCTGGCTCATTCTCGTTTATTTCCATAATTGTCCTCCGTTTTTGAATGTGAACGCCATTGAAATACATGTTGGAGAAAAAACGAGGACTATAGTCTCAGGACAGTCAGTGTCAAAGCACGAAGGTTAATCCTAAAGCCTCTACAGCTGGTGGTGTCCATCATGTGAAACATAGCTTTGTACACAGCCTAATATTGTAATGGCAAATGAATGCAGATGACTGCAGCTGAGTTTTCTGTCCCCAACCCCAACTTGTATAACGTAGACTGTACATAATGTATGATAGTGACACAGATGTGTGTCGACATGTAGTGAAAGCTCCCTGCATAAGTAGTCATGAGCCCCGCACAGACAGAAACAATACAGATGGAAAGTAGACTCTTTTCACCAGAACACAATACTCTGGTGTGTTTAAAACACGTCCATGTCCTCGATAAAATAAGCTAAATACTCTCTTGTTAGGATCAGTTTCTCAGAATCAATTATTTTCTTTTTTTATCTGAAAAAAAATGCCCAAAAAAGCGCCTTATACTAGTCCTGCCGTCTCACCAGCAGAGAACAACCAACAATCTATTTCATGAAGGACTTATACTGCATAAAGAATTGGTTTGCAAATCAAGTGAATCTTGATGTAGTCAACATTTTGTAATAGTTGTACTCGTGTGGGACGACCCGACCTGGAACCCGAGCCGTTTTACCTGCAAAATCCAGAGGACTTAATGTTCAAACCTTTGCCAGGTCTTCCTCCATGCATCTCAACACATGATGAGCTACTCTTCACTTTTGGGATCCCTCAGGTCAACTATGTCTGCCATTTTGAATTTACCTCAGCGGGAATGTGCAGTGTGTTGTGTCCGTGGCTCAACAGCAACAACAACAGAAACACACAGCTAGCAGGGAGCTCAAAGTTAAGGGGGAAACCTTACACAGGAATCGCTCTTTTTAAATGTTTTTGTGAATTTCTTTTTTTTAACTGTGATGTTGCTATTTATTTTAATTTACATGTATTTTGCTACTTAAGCAAGCATGTACTGTGGAAGTCTTCCAGTCTTAATGTGAAACGTATTATCGCTGTGGTCTGTCTATTTATCAAGTTTGAGGTGGGAAGGTAAACGAACGGAGGAATATGTGACGTACCACAGGAGAGAGGAGATATTCTAACTTGTTGTCATCACACATAGGTGGTGTTCGGGGGACTGTGCTAGGAAATGGTATATAAGCTACGTAGGTTAAACAAAATACAGGTAAACCCTCGGTTTGCCTCTTTGTGCAAAGATAAGTGTCAGCCTTTCTCAACCTCTTCATAACCTCTTCTGATGCTTCGGGTTTCTTTATCTGATCGACACTTTTATCCTTCCAATATAATGTTCAAAACTTTTGCAAGCTACACTTAATTCTCAGTGTGCACGAATATATCGTTCAGGGAATTCTTTTCTAAATTTAGATTAGAAATATTTTTTCCTTTTTGTATAGCTTCTCTACGGAACATTCAACACTCAAGATATTTCCCGAGATAATTTTCCTCTTATATGTAATACAGAAACCAACCTTTGGTATATAGAAATGAGACTTATTTTATAGCATACGGTTTGTCATAGCTGCTTCCTGTACTGTACTCTGCTGACAAACTTACCCTCAGGGTCCTATTCTTTCATCTGGCTTTTTCAATGAAACCTACGGTATTACACGGTGTAGTCTCAGTGATCTACCCGCACATTAACGAAACAAAGCTGTTCGGACTACACATGTAAATGAGCTGCTGTAAATAAACCAGTATTGCCAGTGAAAAGGGATGAGGGTAAGTCTGTGTTGTGCTGTTGGCAGTCGCAGCGGCATTGCTAATGGGAGCATGGGGTTAGGGTTAGTCAGACGTTTCTTTGTTAAGTTACAGGTTAAGTAAATGTAACGTTTTACCAGCATGTAAAGGATGACGTTTCTGGGTTGCTGGATTTTCAGTACAGTAATAGACTTTTAAGTAGATCTTTAATTGCCATACCAGCACTTTTGATGGCCGTGATTAAGTAAAAATCTTTTCATGGATCTTCAAGATTTTTTGTATGACACGTACACAGGGTTAAACGCTCTGAAACGACAGAATGTTAAATACAGCATAGGATTTGAGAAATGCATCTCAATTCTCACTTATTTTATACCTACACTAAGGATTTTTGAGAATGTCTTTGCATAACGATCAATTGTAAGAATATGCTAGTCAGAGTCACTGTGTTTTCGAATGTTTTAGGGTTGCAGTTCACCTACTGTGCGTCATTGAGTGACTCTTTAGGGTCCTCCTAAAGGTCACTTCAGGTGCAAAAGAAAACAAGTCTACAAGGATGCAACAAAAACTATTGTTTACAAATGACAGCGTAGAGTCACAGATTTCATCTTAAATTTGATATTTCACTTTTGAATGGACTATGATCTCTAAACAACGAACTGGTACTGACCCTTCAATGTGTCCTGTGGACATCTGTGTCTCACTATGCGCTGAATGTCAAAAATGTAATGACTGCATTTTATACAAGTCATTCATGTGATTTTGTCTGAAATAGAAAGGCCTCTCGTCTGACCGCTATGTAGCAGCCATTTAATATGTAGCACTTGGTTGAGCCTCCCCACAAGAAACATGTTTATCTGATCTATTAGGGATTGAAATGGTCATGTTCATGTTTAAATGCTGTTGTGGTGAATGTCTCCTTCACCAGAATTTGAATTTGTGGAGGAAAGCTATATACGACTACCCCTTGCGGATTTGGTCCAGAGACAAAGTTCACTGAATATGTTTCTTCTGGCACTGATTGTAGGTTTGAATGTAAATACATTTACAACATGGGTTGTGTCTTAGTGCATCAACAAAGTAATAGAAGCATGTTTTTCCTGTCTTTGCTGTTTCTCTCTCTCTCTCTCTTCTTTTATCTCTCTGCATTTGTGATGGTCAAATCGTAACCGTAGCGTAGGAGGCCTAGAGGACGAGGAACGAGATAGTCCAACATGTAATGTATACGAAGTATGTTGATGCTTTTATTTGTACTTTTTGGGGAGAACACAGTATTAAAAAATATACAAGAAAAAGTCATGTCTGTGTTTCATTTACTGACAAGTCTTGCTCTCCATTCAAAAGAGTGGGTGTTTATCTGCTACATGTATTCTGGCTTGTCCTAGTTAACAGAATACTTTAGATCAAAGTAAACTACCATTTTTAGTAACCAACATGTTCTATGACAGTGACAAAAACATAAACTAATATCGCATACATTATATAAGGGATTCAAGATTCGAGGCAACAAAAGCTGTTTGACTAAGAACAAAACTTCAACAAATAGTTTTAAACATGTTACATTTAATTCAGTATCAAAATATGCAACTGATCAACATTACGTCATCTGATATGAATGAGATATAGTTTTAGCAACATACAGTATGTTGAAGATATGGAAACTATGCTAATCTACCTCACATTGTTAGCAGGACTCGATCACAGCTTGACTACATGTAAACCATAAAGGTGTTTCTATGATCAGTCTGAAGAAATGTCAACTATACAACAACAGCCTCATCTCGCATCCTGAGAGTTTATTTTAGAAATATACCCTGATCCCCTCCAAATCATGTTTAATTTGACAGCGACTTTAGAGGATGAAGAAACTGAGGTATCACTTCTTCATGAAGTGAGATATCATGTCCATGGGCAGGGGGAAGATGATGGTGGAGTTCTTCTCTGCTGCGATGGTGCTGAGAGTCTGCAGGTAGCGCAGCTGCAAGGCTGACGGAGACTCTGCGATCACAAGGGACGCCTCCTTCAGGGCACGAGATGCATTCATCTCACCCTCTGCTGCAATCACCTATACGTAGATCAAGAAAGAGATATTAGGTTGGCACACAATGACTTGCTAGTCATAAAAGTAAACACCTGAATAATAACGTATGTTGTGTTTTACAGTAAGTTATTGTACAACACTGTATGCATGATGTACTGTGTATGTGTCATCATGTCCTTGCCTTGGCTCTGGCCTCTCGTGTAGCCTCTGCTTCGGCAGCCATGGCTCTCTGCAGCTGATGTGGCAGCTTCACATCTTTAATCTCCACACGCTCCACCTTGATGCCCCAGTTGTCTGTGGCTTCATCCAGGTTGGACTGAAAAAGAAAGAAAGGGGAGGAGCTTACAACTGTAGTTTACACCATAACTGGTTCATTGAAAAAAAAAAAAAAAACTCAGCAAACACAATGCATATATTATATCTAGGGCCAGAGATGCCAGCCTGAGACTTTTCTGTACCTGCATGCTTTGAGCGATGCCCTCGCGGTCAGACAACAGCTCAGACAGGTTCTTAGTCCCCAGGGCATTTCTGAGGGTGGTTTGAGCCAGCAGACGGGTGGAGAAGTCAGCATTAGACACGTTGGCCACAGAGGCAATGGGGTCACTGACCCGGAAGTACACCACTCCGTCCACCGAAACGGTAACTGAGTCCTTGGTCAGGACCTAGAGTGGTAATGCATGGCAGTTTGTTTGTGAGTGTCCACGGACTAGAACTGAAATCAATTTGTCTCGCTCTTTGTGCCAACCCTACCTCTTGTGGTGGGATGTCAAATGAAACTGTTCGCAAATCCACTTTCACAAAGGAGTCAGTGCACGGCAAAATGAAGAAAATTCCTGTGGACAATCAAAAGTTTAAAAAAGAAAACTTTACATTATTGTAGCAATCTGGAAATATCCCCTTATTTCCTTTTTATCACAAATTATATCCCAATCCAGGATTTTTTGCATTTAGTCCTCAAAAAAAAAAGAAAAAAGACAGAAATTGTTATTGTTTGTACCTGGTCCTTTGGCCTTCCTGTCTGTAATGCGGCCCAGTCTAAAGATGACAGCGCGCTCATACTCCTGAACAATCTGCAGGAAGACCACAGCACAAGCTCCATTCACATTCAAACTTGCAACAAAGGAAATAGAGGTTTCTTCTTCTCAACCCACTGTGCTCATATTTTTGTTGTTCACTCACCTTCAAACAAAACCAGATGGTGATGGGGAAGAGTAAAGTTGTGAAGATGCCAGACATAATGACTATGACCCAACCAATGCATCCCAAAGACCCTGTCCGTTCAGCTAGAGAGAGAGAGAGA
>NW_022280095.1:863241-868251 GCF_004355925.1 Anarrhichthys ocellatus
AGAGAGAGAGAGAGAGAGAGAGAGAGAGAGAGAGAGAGAGAGAGAGACAACAGTTTCTGTTTAACATACTGTCAAATCCCTAAAACCAATATGAAATGGAGAGGGAGATGTAACAAGTAAGAGATGTGAAGAAGCAAGAAAAAAAAAGTTCTTATAAACTGGGTCATAATGACGGGAAATATGGACATCTGTCATAAAATCCCAGGTCACTGATCAGAAACCAGTTTAAAAATGACTTTGGAAGTGGGGGCGATGTCTTTTGGTCCTCTGTAACTACACCAGTCAAGGAAAGTTTACATCCATTCGACTGTACACTATACAATTAATATTGTCCTGGAAATCAGATTAGATCATTGGTTTGAATCAATATGAACTAATCGGTTTTCAAGCTTAGATCTAACACTGCTACTGCCAGTTTACACACAGAGAGACTCTCACACAAAAGAGTGCAAACAATAAAATGTTTACCCATGCAACGTGATCTCTGCAGTGCTGCTTTGGTCATGTAAGCTGAAGTATGGGAAAGGTGTGCGTGTCGTATCGGGTCATAGTTTCCAGCTGTATTTCAGTCTTTATCTGTGCCTGTTTTGCAATAAAGCCTTTACATGTCGCACTTTAAGGTTTATACCTCAGCAGCCTGCAGTATTACAGTCATAGGATGCCGATTACATTTACATTTTCAAAAAGCTTCAACTACGTGGGTTTTTGAAAGGCTTGTTTTGTAATTTACTTTGTCCTAGTATCAATTGAAGCAACATTATTCTGTTTCTAGGTCAAACCACAATGCAGTTTCCTGTTGTTGAACTAAAGGAAATTTTACGGCCGCACTACTCTGCTAAGGAGCATTAGTGCACATTAGCGAGCCTTGCAAATTCATTTCTCCTGTTTCATGTGATCTAGGATAGTTACTGGAAAAAAGCAATACATATTTTTTGAGGATTGCTACAATACTATAACCATAGCTTACATTGTGCCAATCTTCATTATATCTGTATATTCTTTCAATGCAATAGGTTAAAAAAAAATTTAAAAAAATAGCACTAAAACCTATTTGGATGGAAGAAATTGTGAACAATACACAAAGTATGTCCACATAATCTGTGCACCCAATTCATGTAATTGCACTTCCTCACCAACAATCACCTGAGTGAAAGAGGATGCATGTAAATGATGTGTACATTGTCTCTATGTCACACAATCCCATCCAACAGGTTGGTGGTGCATACAAATACTAGTGAAAGATAACAATATGAAAGCGAGTTATCATCAGCAAACCAAATAAATGGGACAGTTACACCAACGCCGTCTGTGTAACATGACAGCTCCTTGTTCCCCCGACTTCCCAGAGCACGGACACATAGACAAACACTCCGAGTCACATGCTTTTGGGACTCTTATCTCAGTAGCATGTGATTTCTGTCTCTATGACGACGGAGTACTTTGCCCTAGCCTCTCTGGCTGCATTCTACCTTACACAGGTGGGCTCCTACGTATCACACACACCTTCCTGCTCACACAACAATGTAATGGTATCGTACAGTCGACACAGAACTCATGTTTCATGGAAGAGTAAACACCTCTTTTGTTGATATATGTTAAGTATTAAACTGTGAGCCTGAATGTCTGCTGCTGGTAATATCTTACTTTTTAACACAACCAGGCATGTAGCATTAAAGCTCAGAAGAAAAGACATTAAAAAGAAATATGATTGATCTTACATATTAAATCATCTTTGCTCATTCCTCTTCTCTTCTGGCTTTCCACTTGATCCTCCATTTCCATGTGCTGGTTACAACTGAGAGGGGAAGTGTGTCTGAATATGTGGGAGTCACCCAGCCTTTTAAAGCTGTAATGCCGGATTATAACGCAGCTCAGAGAAGGTGTGGCTCCTGCTCTTGAGTTGATCGTTAACAAAGTACAATTACCATGATGCTAATAGATAACTGGATAATCTCAGTGCCGCATAGTGAACCTTACAATACCAACCAGTTAAACAGAGAAAATAATATTTATGTATTGACATTTCCCAGAAGCAGAAGCAAAAGCAAATGCAATGTTCTACTTTCCCTCTTTTCACTTCCTACTAGAATGAGGAACTATTACCCATTTCTTGCATAAATGACACTAGTTTCCTTAAGAATAAATAGCCAGGTGAAATAACTACTTATATCTAATATATTATATATATATATATATATATAAATAAATCACTTACTGAAATTATAGAAACTAAATGAATATATCGCAATTAATACTATTATATTAGGGATAAAACATATGGCTACAATGGAAAAAAACTGGAATAATGGAAAATGCTCCAGTGAGATCCCATAACTGGGTGTTGGATTCTCATGACTAATTAACACGTGACTGATGGCATCACTTGTACGTTGAGCAATATTGCGGATGATCATGATAAGCACCGTGTAAAGCCCTAAATGAGCTGCAAGTAGGCTGTAAAAACTATTAAAATACTGAGGGTTGAATAAAACAACAGGAAATAGAATAACAATTGCATATTAACACATGTTTACCACAGCCTTTGTGCTGGTCATTATTTGGTCACTTTAGAGGCAGCAGTTTGTAATATTTAACTAATTAAGTCTTTCTCTGACCATGAACCTTTACTGATACAATAAAGTATGTATAAATATGTCCCTCTACCCCAGCAATTAGAATTTTTTAGGTAATTAATCTGAGTTATAGGCCTTATTTGATATTTTATTAAAAAGTAACATAAACGGGTGATGATTGTTGCACCTCTTTAAAAGCAATGGGTTTCCTGATAGCCGTGACACAGAAAAGAGAAACAGCAACAGCTACAGCAACCAGCAGTTTACTGACAAAATAATAAAACAGGTGCAAATACAAAAAAAGGACAAAAAAACAACACAGGGAATCAAACAGCTCATCTATTACTCTTAACTGTCTCTGAGTGTACCGAGGTTCACAGTGAATGAGGTAAAATTACAGTTTTCACTATGATGACATGTTGTATCTCAAGTCCATATATCCATCAACATATGCTTGTCCTCAGAAACATCTGCATACAGTACATCTGGTCAATACTGTAATAATAGCACTAGCAGGGGACGTCTGTCAAAAGAAATGTGTAAACATACGCAATGTGAATGACGGTAAACAGCTGACAGACAAGTGTGTGTTCACTGAAATCTCACACAGACATGAGTGGAACTGCCAAATGCAAGTTTTTGTGTACAACACTCCCACCCCTGACACGGCAAAAATATGAGGTTCCCACCTCAAGATGTGACTGCACCATACAGCACAATATAACATAAGCCACCAAAAGAATTCATGTCATAACACAATAATCAATCATTATCATACGTCCTTTCCACTGTGACTGTATGAAACACTACATGAGGATACTGTCAATTCATTACATGATATCATGTACACTTTTCAATTTAATTTCTATAACTCATTATTCGCTAATAAGTGTTGATAAACTCGATTAAAAACAGGCAAGTCCAGCTAGCATTTAAACCAGTCATGGTCTACTTGTAAAACCTAACAACTGATATTTACAACTGTTCACTATGAATAATATAGGAAATATGCCATCTCCCCCACATACTAATTCAACTGTTTTCACAATAGTGTTTCTAGTAGTAGTAAGTCATTCTGGCTGTAACATACACATTATTGAACCTCTCCAATCGGTCCCGTGTTCTTCAGGGTTCAAGACCAAAACAATAAAAAAAACGCAACAACTGCTGAGGGGTCGGGCATTAGGGATCGACGTGTAAGCGTACTCAATGTTTTAAAGTGTATTGTGGGTTTCACTGCCAACCCAACTGGGGGTGCAGGCCCGGTTGGAGGGGGAAGGGGTTCCCTGGGCCGGGAGGATAGTTGGTGAAACTGTTGGGCTGAGGAGGGAAGCTCTCCAACGCAGACGAGGGATGAGCCTGGAACAAGACAAAGAAAAGCATCGATGCTTTATCAAACTGACATTCAAATCATTTGACTCTGCCAGAGCACAGTGTGTGTGTGTGTGTGTACCTGCAGCAGGGCAGACTGCATGGCTGAGCTGTGGAGGCCACCGAGTGCAGCAGGAGAGGCGGAGGAAGAGAAGCCCGGCACCCCCGGGAAGGACAGCAAGCCGGGGAACCCGCTGCTTCCTGGAGGCTGGAGTCCACTGCTCAACCTGTCACATGCAGAACAGCTACCGTCATCACTACACATGGTGATCTTAATTATAACAGTACATTTATAATACTCGTTTTATATTTGAATGTGATAAAATACAACACACATTCTACGAGACTATAATGAGTAGAATTGTTGTTCTCTTATCTGTCTATTTAAATATAAGGCTAGAGCCGGCATCCTGTTAGCTTAGCTTAGCATATAGACTGGAAATGGGCTCACCAGGCTCTTCTCAAAAGGTAACAACAGGCAGTACCCCTAAAGCTCACTAGTTAGATCTTGTTTGTATTATCCGTACAAAAAGCTATGTCTAGAATTGTCATTTGGCTGTTGTACAGGAGGTAATGTGATGAATATATCTGATCCGTTGAACCAGTAGGAACTTAATGCTCTCATCGTCCTCTGTGCCGCACAGCGATTGTGCGCCTTCACCAAAACGCCTAAAACTAAAAATCTAGAACTATTCGTTATCCGTATACAGAATAATGTACCAATGTATGCGTTTATATTTTAAATAAATATACCAATGGATGTATGAGAGTAGACACCTTATTACAGGAGTAGTATATATGGTTGGATATGTAATTTAAAGTGTAAAATGTATTATATTCTTCCCTACTTTACTATTTACCATTATTATGATGTATAACATGCTTGCATTTATTTAATAGCTCTTGCAAGACGGACACCACCCGCCTGTTGAGTGTATGAAATTTCGATAAAAGGTGAGGCTGTTGTTTGTGCAACACTTGTTCACAGGCAAGATAACCTGCTAAATATATGGTTGACAATAATCAGCTAGCAGACAACTCACAAGGAACTCTGAGACGACATAAA
>NW_022280095.1:868651-871401 GCF_004355925.1 Anarrhichthys ocellatus
ATACATACATACATACATACACACTTTACGAGTTTTTGTTTATAGTGGAAAGCAATGACATGTTGAAATGAACCCAGAGCGAATTAGTTTAGTAAAGTAGGGACAAATATAAACACATGTATACTTAAGAGAATTACATATCCAACCATATATATACTACTACTGTTTGTATATTCATTTAAAATTATTAACACAACCATTGGTACATTATTTTGTATACTGACTTAAAGGAATAGAATTAGATTTTTAGTTTTGCTTTGCGGCACAGAGTGAGAGGAGAGCAGTAACTTCCACAGACCTACATTTAAATTTAGTAGCGGCTTTGGTCTTTTCATGTCAGACTAAATGAAATAACACTAAATCAATATAAAATCATTCGGTGTATTTTAGATTATCCATGTAACTGAATACTGGAAAGTAAAAATGTTCAAAGCTCACATACCCGGGCTGGAAGTTGGAGCTGAAAGCCGACGCAAAGCCCGGTAAAACTGGCGATGACGATGGAACTCCAGCTGCCGCCGCTGCTGCCGCCTGCAGTGGCGACACCGACGCTACCGAAGAGGCCCCTGGCAGGCCCATGAATGAAGACAACACAGGGCTCCCGGCACCATGCCCTCCTGAAACCCCCAGCGCTTGGAAAGCAGCGGGGTTAGCACCAGGAGGAAGGCCTGAGAACAACGAGGGGCCCAGACCGAAAGGAGAGGCCGCACCGGCAGCGGTGTAGATGGAGGTTTGTGGATGGTTAGACATGTTGGTACTGGGAGACATGGAGGGCATGGACGAAGGCGGGAGAGAGGATGAAAGGGAGGAAAAGGGGGACAGGCCAGGGTAATGAGAGGGTGCCGTGCTGGAGGACAGAGCTGGGAAGCCGGTGAGAGCGACCGGACTAGAGAGGGAGACTTGAGGGGAACCCGAGGGGTGCGACAGACCCAAGGAACGAGCCAGGGCGGCCTGGGCGGAACCTTGTACCACGTACGAGCTAACGGAGGGTGTGCCGGAGCGAGAGGTGCCCTTGAAAGCAGAGGGCACGGGGCTGTTACTGCCGCTGTTACTACCCCCGGTGTGTCTGTTCAGCACTCCGGCGGCGGCCATGGCAGCCTGAATCTGTGCCGAATGAGACGGGGAGGGCTTGGGACTGGGACCTGAGGTGGAACAGCTCGGATTAACTGGAGCGGATTGTCCAGAGGGGGTGTAACTTCGGATCACTGACCCAGAGGGGTTACCTGCTTGCGGGTGTATGCCGTGGTGGGTGGGTCCTGACTGGTGATCCGTGGACTGAGAGAAACCCCTCTGCTGGTTTGAGCCCATGGCGTTTGTCTGAGATAAAGGGTCTGGGCCACTGCGGGAGGAGGCGGGGGTGCCCGGTCGGGAAACGGTATGGAATGGGGAAGGGGAGAAGCCCCCGCTGCCGGGGACCGGAGTCCCACAAGGGGTGCCGGAAGGCGTGTGGGCTTTAATGACAGACGAAGGCGTCGGTGTAACATGGCCGCCGGGGGTCTGTGGACCTCCTTTGATCACGGACGGGGATGGAGAATTAGGATTGTGAGAGGGAACCATGCCGGGGAAGACCGGTGTGATCGGGGTTGTGGGAGGTGGCTGAGCAGGAGATGCGTGAGGGGGGACAGGGGTAGAAGGTGTGGAGCCATGAGGGATAAGAAGGGGCCCGCTGTTGACTCCAGGTGTAGTGTGGTGGGGATTGCCTGGTTTGGCGTAACCTGGAGGGAGAAAAAGATCAAAGTTGGTGAAAAAGATAATCTCAAATAATGGTATTATCTGACATGGTGTTGGAATCAACTCAGAAAAAAAACAAATACTTTTTAACAGTACATAGTTGCATTAAATAACTGTAGGAAAAGAAAAGGTTAAAACCCAACAAACTATAGAAGAAGAAGCAATGCACAGCAAGGAGGACTAGCCAGAGAGCATCCCTGCGGCGTGCAACTTATTATATGGAAATAATAACAATTTTCAAGATTGGAATATGTCTTCTTCTTACCTTTGGGGAAATGTTCACATCACTTATTTGACTTGGTAACTGCATATATTATACACTGTGCTGATCTCAACTCTGCTTTGGACACGGTCAATTTAATACAACTTGAGATATCTTAGTGCGGAACACCGCACGTCTCCCCAAAGGCCCTAAAAGATGTATTTCAACTGTGAAAACTGAAAGTGCGTTCAAAAGTATAAGTTATCCCAAGCGATGCATGTTAAATGCCAGCAAAGAAAAAGATTAATGACATTAGTTCAAAGCTATTCCTGGTCCACACCACAACAGACCTATCCTCACGACTCATCAAAGCGTACTTCTACACTGACTGACCAGAAAACAGAAGTTCACGTTGTACTGCAATACAATACAACAGCCTTTAGAGGAGAACAAATTCTGGATTATGTCAAATATCAGAAATGTCGTTGCATTAGATATTATGCAAGCAAATAAGGCAACGCTCCCCTAAAAAGACTATTGAATCCATCCCTCCAACAGCCCTAAAACAAAGGAATCCAGTACACAGCTCTGCTTTGGGTTGCACTGAAATGTACGACGGGGCGTATTTTTCTGGTCACTCAGTGTACACAGAAGTGAGAGGCTCATTCTTCACCTGATTAAAAGGCATTCAAAACTGGAGAAGCGCAGGTAAGCAGCATGCCAGAGTCAGGCCACAAGCTTCGAGGAACGTCCATTTGCTCACACACACACACACACACACACACACACACACACACACACACACACACACACACAC
>NW_022280095.1:871411-955661 GCF_004355925.1 Anarrhichthys ocellatus
CTTCCAACGAATCATACCTGCTACTTTGTGGGTGGAGTTGTAGGGGGGAGGGGCCACGTTGGTTGTAATAACCCCTCCCACAGAAACAAAGCCTGCGTTGTTGTACGCACCTGAGTAGTAGTTACACATATTAATAGCGTCCACCGTACATTCATATGCGCGCACACACACACACACACACACACACACTACTAACTATACCTCAACCAGATGGAAAAAAAACATGCCTCATTGTACCTAAAACCACTCAAAGCAGCATTATTAAATCCTCAATTGTCTGAGAGCCTTCTATCTTACACATCTGTTTTCCCATCATCGTCAAGTTGTGTATACAGTGTTGGATTACAGGGCAGGGCGTGGGAAGGCAGGGACGAGTGTGTGTGTGTGTGTGAGGGTCATTTCTTACTTGGTGCGATGGTGGCGTGGGGTCGGCACGGTGGTATGGGGTAGGGCACGGGCCGATGAGGGTTGTAGGTTGATGGAAACTAGAAAAGGAAAGGAAGAGAAAAGGCTCAACACTCTTAACTAATCAGCCAGTTCTGTCTAACTCTGTAAATCTGCAATGCAAGTTTTCAAAAGCGATATAAGACAAGTTACACATTGATGTTACATTGTTAAAACACCGAGGGAAAACCAGGAAGATCAAACTACTTGCTCTGTAGAAAAGCCCAACAAATGAGGGATTTTTATGCAGCATATGGTGGTCGTATTATTAAAATGTCCCCATATTGCAAGATGATTATCTTTAATGAATAGCATTCTTTATAGCCTCATCAGTCATGACATTTACACTATTTAGAAATGAATGGAGTAGTGTGCAAAGTTGATTTCCATGCTTTACATCAAAATGTGAAGAGTGTTTCTTAATGTGCTCTTACAAATATTTCTTACTCCGACAGTCGTCTATCGTTGGCTTTTATACCATGTTTTTATTAAGTGTAAGCATTGTTATTAGTCATGTGAGGCCTCGTCGCTTAGTTATGAGGGTTCTCTGGGGCACCCTGGTACTGTTACATCATCCCAGTGTGGGATTCCCATCCTGGTGCTTACAGGTTTGAAAGGTCCAATGATACGAGCAGAAATTCCTTTCCCCTCAAGATTGTTAGAAGCGTCCTCTTTCTTCTCTGCTTCTTTCTTTACTGGAGGAATTCCCTGTGTATCAAAAACAAAATACATTTCTACAAAGTCAGGCATATTGTGAGCTCAGTATCACTATTAGCTATTTCAGCCCAATTACATTTTGTATGCAACACACTTTTTAAGAAAAAAAGGTATGCAGCATTCAAAGTAAAATATCAACATTTTAGATTTAACTTAACCTTCTACAGTTCTTCCTCTAACCAGTACAAGATGTTAGTGGAGAGCCCTGGACATACTTACAGGGAATGTGCCAGTGACCAGGCTGGGTCTACCTTTAGGGTACGGGTTTCCTGGAATCATACCACACGAGGAGATCATGGCTACAGGAGCCTTGCAGCCAACCTTACATACCTAGTGACGCACAAGTGTAGTATATATTTTAGAAACTGCGAGTGTGTTTGCTTGTATTTACAGCATGCATTGAAACATTTTTAGGGATGTCAAAGATAATGCATGAACACATTCTAAAAAGCATCATTTTAGACCGTTTCATTAATTTTAAATTGCACAGGGGTTCCACAGGGTCTTTTGATACCGAGACATAAAATCAGAAACCTACCTAGAACACAAACACCACCATGAGATTACATTTGTATCGGTGAACTTACTTGCTCCAGTATCCTGCGAGCCCGCTTCTTCTCAGACAAGTGTATGCGAAACAGATCCTCCACAGGACGGTAGTTTTGAGCATCTGAAATGTTCCTGTATGAGAACAAAAATCCATATTAAAAAAGTAACTAATTAACCGGCTGATATTACAACATTTGATCATTTGTTTAAATGCATTTTCAAAATGTACTCACAAAGCTATTAGTTCCAGGACAATCAGTCGGTCCTTTGAGAAGGTGAAGCAATTCAGGATATTTGCAACTTTGGTTGTGGGGATTGCAACCATTTTCTAAAGGCAACACACAAAATAATAACTTTTTGGAGCCTCACTGTAATTGATGTTGTTTTTAGAAAACATATTTAGCAATGCAAAATGTTAACTTTGGTGCCGATCACTTAAACCACGTGTTACTCACATGCTGCAGAGCTTTAACTGCTTTGATCTGTGGCTCCGCCCATGAGAAATATTTCAGTATCTCCATCACCTGCGGATGTTTAAGACAGTGTTACAACTGATAACCGAGAGGTAAACAATACATGGAGGTGTCGCTGTTTGGACGGTTACCTGCTCACTGGAGAAATAGCCGTGCACCTGCTCTATGGCTTTGACCCGCTGATCTGTCAGGACACACTGAAACACACAATGAAGAATTACCAAAAATCCCTATAATGAGAGAATTTAAAATCTTAAATCGGTCAGACAATTTGGGATTAGACACTCCTTACCTTTCTTATCTCATCCAAGACTATATCAAATGATTTCTTATCCATGTTTGTTGATTTAAATAAACGTGCTCCTCTTGGTCAATAAATACAGTTATTATACCACGCAATTGGTAAACACACGTTTTACAATGCAGCAGATAAGAGGATTTGAGATAAAATGCATTCGGATGACTTAAAGTCTAAATACCATGCTTGCCATCCAACGTTACTGATTTAAATTCATAATGCTGCAAACGCATGATTCAAAGCATTGCATATTTGCAGTAAATCCGTATCCTTTAGTTTCGTAATAAAGGTCTTTACAGTCCTTATATCAAATACAACTTTCCGCCCGTGAACAATGACTTCCAAACAAGAGAAGCTGTGTCTGCAGTGCAAATCCTGCCTGCACCAGATTTGTCCGCAGCTAACAACAAGCTAGCCAGCTACAGCAATCCTTAATTCTGTGCACAACTCAACGAAAAGGCGGATTTCTTTAGACATAAATTCATTCAAGTTTAGTTGAAATCCAGTGCTAGCGATAATTACGATAAAGACTGGAAGATATAGAAAATAAATCATTACTAATTTTAAAATAACGCGCTCCGAAATATAGCAGTCTTGCTAGCTCCCCCTGACAGCTGGCGCTGTTAACGTCAACAGCCAAAAGGACCCCTAAAGAAGGCAGCCTGTCAGAAAAGACACCATGCAGCAAAGTATGAAGATATAACATAATTACATTTTGTTTGGTGGTATCAATAATGCTAGCATTTGATTTATTGGCAACATAACTATCGATTAAATATATTTTAATTCATACATATTTTTCGTGTTCTATTTTGGTGTTTTTAAGCAGGCAGAGTTAGGGCAATTCTGAACAGCGTACAGGAAGTAAACATAAAAATGGGTCTCGGCGGCAGAGCAGCATAACAAACGATAATCGTCTGTTTGTAATAGTAAAAATGGACTGCTTTTCATGGTCTAATGGGCTCTTGGAAATAAACGAAACTTTAGTGATCCAGCAACGAGGTGTCAGACTGTATGACGGTGATGATAAGGTATAGTTTTGTCTTCTGATAGCGAAGTTTGTGGCCTGACACAACAATACAGCAGCTACAACTCCCATGCAACAATGTTATTAAGAGAACGTTAGCTGAATGATATTGACGGTTTGATTAATTAACATAATAATGTCATGTGCTCTGCTGTCATTGGACCAGGCTAAGCTTGATGTTGGAGTCGCCTTGTTGAGCACCCATCGGTTGATCTGGAGGGACGTTAAAAACCATGTAAGACAGCAGTGATCGTGTGAGAGTTGTTGCCGTTCACAGATTTGTCTTTTCATATGTTATGTTGTGTGTGTCTCTCTTGTGTGACGTCTGTATTTCTCTTGTCACTTGCAGGAATGCTGCATAGCCATGCCCCTGTCACAGATCATCTTCTTTGAGGAGCAGGCTGCAGGAATAGGAAAGAGGTGAGTGTCAGTAAATACATCTTGTGTTGGGCACAGAAATATGAACAGAAATGAGAAGTAGGCTTTCAGAATTACATTAAGAAATTAGCAAACAACAAAATAGTGTGTTTTTATACCTAAATGTGTAATTTGACCCAAAACCCTTGGTCAGGGTTCATTTAATAGCTTTTTTTCTGGAGCTGGCAAATGCTTCTTGTTGTTAAGAGGGCTCTGTTGTAATAACATGAATAAAGTATGGAGCTTTGGTCGTGTGATAACTGGTAGTTGTATTTGGGGAGAATATCATAGCTCCCTGCAGTTGAAAGCTCTGGGAAAAAATAGTAAGTGGAACTTAAGTGAGAATTTTTTTTAAATGTTGATAATAATTTTAATTTAAAAGAAGTAAATGGTGAATTAACTATTGGCATCTCTTATCCTGTAGTGCAAAAATAGTTATCCACCTGCATGCAACACCTGCCAACAAGGAGCCAGGTCCCTACCAACATAGCAAGTACTCCTTCATCAAGCTGTCCTTCAAAGAACACGGGCAGATTGAGGTAGTGCCACTCATACAAGTAGTTAAAAGAGCTTTTTGCTTTACCCTTTCATCTCTTAATGAGCATTCTTAAGTGAGACTCTTTACTGCTGGGAACTGACGTGGTGTCCTTTGCTTGCAGTTTCACAGGAGGCTAACAGAAGAAATGATTCAGAAGAGATGGGAGAATACGCCAGCGTCACTGCCCATCCCCACAGGAACCGGCTCTCAGGTTAGAAGCTGAACAGATGCTCCTTCTCATCCGGTTAGACTCTTAAAAGCCAAACTGCCTTTCAGCATTTTATTAGGTGATGTACATGGGAATGACACGCCTATCAATTCAATTTATGTACCACAAGATGGCAGTGTTGTCACCATATTTATGGGCTTGTCTATATTATCGGCCTAGTCATAACTTCTTCTGCCTTATTCACCAATATATAATAGTGACACGTATTGCTCAATTGGTAGAAATTGGCATTGACGTCAATTTAAGTACATTGTCCCACAGCAGCACTCACACCAAAGTAAAAATAAACTTCTGTGTCAGCCGTTAAACTCTGTCCTTTCATTTGTATTAGGTCATGTGTCTCTAAATGAGATTCCATCAATTTTTGATAAACACTAAGAAGTCAGAGTCACTAGAATTGATTTATGTACCGTAGCAGCAGTTGACCACAATTTGTTCCCTCCTCACTGTTTGTCTTTCCGTTCAGGCTTCTATTATTAAAGTGCCTGTGTGTGTTTCAGAACGTGTGTTTTTCTTTCCTTTGTGGTCACGCAGGCAGGAAGAACACGTGCCGTGGGGATTGTTGGCATTGAGAGGAAGATAGAGGAGAAGAGGAAAGAAACAGACAAAAATATTTCTGAGGTACTGTCGAGCAAAAATACTGAAATACTGAGAAATGTGTCTCCTCAAAGCTCCCAGATGAAGTTGTTTATTTAGCCATATTTTTATGGAAATGACTGTGAGCAAACTGAGGATACAGAGTGGTTTAGTTCAAGAGCTGTCTTTTTTTTTTTTTTTCTGCCAAAAACTTGTCACCATGGGAATTTATTGTAACTGTCATTAAATCAAGCTGACCACAGCCACTGTGACTTTCATGAGGCATCCATGACGTTATGTGTTTATGCAACCTCAGTTGGTATTTATTGAATATGAATACAATAAAATGAAATAAAAATGACATATATGTAGCTTAATGAAAATAATGTTATGGGTGTAGCGCTAGGGAGAATGTTCACTTTTGGGCGGGGCTTTTGTGGAATGATATTTCAATTATATATGTAGCCATGAAGTTTTTGTGGTTTATTTAATTGTGAAAATTGCGAATTACACATTTAGTCTCTTTTTTCCAGGCCTTTGAGGATCTCAGTAAGCTGATGGTGAAGGTAAAGAATGCTTTCCTTTGTATGTTCATATTTTACTGTAGTTGTTGATTTAATACAGAATTATTTCTTCTTATGTTCAAACATCATAGCCATAGATATCAAACCTGTGTTCAGCTCATATACGGCTATGCGGTGGGATTTGCTGAGTGATTGTCTACTTTAAATAACAGGCCAAGGAGATGGTGGAGCTGTCCAGATCTATAGCCAACAAGATCAAAGACAAGCAGGGAGACATTTCAGAAGATGAGGTAGGAACTTCAGCATAATCAGACACGGAAACAAGAGGGCGTGGCTTCAAACTACTGTACATATAGCAATAACTAATCATAAAGTACTCACACAACTGATGTTGTGATTACCCACAATATTTTTTCCAAGTAGTTTTGCTTTTTATTAACAGTTTTGTTCTGCTTTATAGACCATTCGGTTTAAGTCCTACCTGCTGAGCATGGGTATCGCTGACCCCGTGACCAGAGAAACGCATGGATCAGGTACACATTACCATTTGCAGCTAGCTAAGCAGCTGGGAGATATGCTACAGGCTCCTCTGGAGGTTGGTGTGATTTACATCTACCGAAGATCAAACTCTAATGTTAGTCATCTACTTCTATTCCATTTTCTGACTCCATTACTCTTGCCCTCTCTCAGGAGCGTGGCGGTATGATGGCTCTCACTGAGGTGTACTGTCTCGTCAACCGTGCCAGAGGGATGGAGGTAATGCTCACAGATGCACACACAGAAACACTGAACCGTACTTGAGTGGGCATACCCATGTATGTTCACTCGAGCTGAACTAATAATACACAGCTTTTCTATCTATACATTCTCACTACACACAAAGGTCTTTGGTGTCAGGCACAGGGGTCACTTTTCTTTCCCTTTGCTCAGCTTTTATCTCCAGAAGATTTGGTAAACGCCTGCAAGATGTTTGAGTCGTTGCAGCTCCCGTTGAGGTGAGTTGTGTTTGTCTTTGTATTGTTTGATTTATCGCTGCCCTCTTTCATATATGTATAGATCAGGCTTTGTGTTATGTAGTGCAGGGTTGACGCCTACACTATATCCCAGAGGCCAGGCTCTTCCTGTCTGACTTCCTGTTGTTGGAGTGTATTGTCCAGACCGCTGCGACTGTCATTTCCTGTCACTTCCAACACCACGCTGGTCCTAGTACCCGCAAACTGGTTGCTGTTCTTCAGCCAGCGCTCCTTATATTAGCTTCATAAAACATCATTCCCCCCTCTCTCTCTCTCTCTCTCTCTCTCTCTCTCTCTCTCTCTCTCTCTCACTCACACTCACACACAAACACACACACACACACACTGTTTCCTTCATCCATCTTGTCCTCTGTGTAGGCTGCGTGTGTTTGACAGTGGTGTGATGGTGGTCCAGCTGCAGTCTCACAGCGAAGAGGAAATGATAGCCTCAGCTCTGGACAATGTAAGCTTTACCATTACAAACATCATACTGACATTGACACGCTTTAGACGGATCAAGCAGCATGCTGTCTTGGCTATATATCTTAAGTCACAGTTGCCTTTAGGTTCAAAGTTTGTAATTAATTCCACGTCTCGGCATCTTTTTTTTCTTCTTCAGGTGTCCGACAAAGGCTCCTTGACAGCAGAGGAGTTTGCAAAGCTCTTGGGTCTCTCTGTTCTTCTCTCTAAAGAACGGTAAGTTGTGAATCTCATCGGTACAGATGATACAGGCGATCTGTTTTACGACACCATGTTATAACGTTCACAGTTGTCTTTGTTTCTCATTTAGCTATTCTTCTCTTCTCTATTCCTTCCTCTGTCTCCAGGTTGTTGCTGGCTGAGAAGGTGGGCCACCTGTGTAGAGATGACTCTGTTGAGGGTTTGAGATTCTACCCGAACCTCTTTTGACCTGCTCACAGTCATTGTTGCTGAAAAAGGAAAAAAACAACTTCAAGTGGGCAGCACTGTCTCTGCTGATAGACTAATGCATTGCCACTACATGAGTGTACCGCTGCACAATGTACCTAATCAGTCTGGTCATGATTTTTTAACGGTTGGTGTTCTGTTTGTGGTAGATCTTTGCAAATCCACCTTAGGCACTGCCAGCTATCTTCTCTTTAGGTCTGAGAGCTCGACTCTGTCTTGAAAGTTTGTCAAAGAGATACTTTTCCAGAAACTGCTCAAATACTGTCCATGCAGCAAAGTGTTCCCAGATCTGCTCTGCTTGATGGAGTGATCATCATGTGCATTTAGTAATGAATAGGTTTGGGAAAATTGCTATAATGGGATATCCAGTGAACATTTTCTTCACACATTCTTGTGACGCAAAGCGTATACTTATTTTTTACAAAACAAGTATGGATTGTTATGAAAGGCCCATAGCGAGTGATTACATGTTTTCCAAAGTGAAATGTACATTTCTGTAATAAATGAACAAGGAATGAAGCTTTGTCATGCTGTCTCGTCTTCTGAGGAGGGAGTGAACATGCCCAGATGTTCAAGTTACAATGAATTTAAAAACCCTACTTCACCTTTCATCTTGTCCTTTAAAACGGGATTCATGTATTTCCTTCTCAAGTCAAACTGTCCTTGAATGTAACAACTTTTGTCTAGAAAACATTCAAGAAAGGAAGATAAGGAAGCTAAAATAAAATGCCTGATCTGCTGTTAGTTTAGTTCACAGTGGAAAAAAAATAGGGCACGATGCCAAATGTCATTATTCAGCCAATTAATCCTTTCATTGCAGAGGTTATGTTGTAGAAAGGCCAGTTGTGACCGTTTTGAAGGCAGACTGGAAGGTAAGCACCCTATAAATGCTCTTGTAAAATCACATTACCATGTCTACTCACAGTAAATCACATAAAGGGTAACCGCAGAAGTAATAATGGATGTGTGAGATGGGAGCATATTGTAATAAATCCCATCTGGTCTAAAAGTTATGCTTTCTGCTGAGATTGTTACAATAATGTCTAATCTGTGTGTGTGTCCTTATAGAGCTGCTCACACACAGAATAAACAGTTCTTTGTTCCCATTGTGAACTGACCTGAACAGTAAAGGGTGTTTCATTTTCAGACGCTTCCTGTTTTCAGCTGTCTCTCTCTCTCTTCAGGAAATGTGAAGGTCTCAGCGCTACAGCTGATTAGATTACCCTGCCATGTATATATCATATACCTCCTTGTTTCAAGAGTTACAGTGAGGCAGCACTGATCGTAATGATTTAAGATTCATGCATGACATTTAGAACTTTTTGTGAAAATTTACCAAGACAAAATAGGTCCTGTTCCTGCATGCTGATATGGATTCACTCAACTTCACTACATTTTAAGTGAATCCATGATGAGTGTCATCTGTGGGGGGGACGTCTGATTGTTTGTGATGAATAGTTCTTCTGTTTACTGTCATGACTAAATTAAATAGAATGTTTTATTTTGTTACCCTGCCTCCTGGGCTGATTGAGATACACAATGCTATCCTGTCTTGATTTTCCATATGACTTTATCATGAGATTCGTTTTAGACAATCTACAACATCTTCATACACATTTTGTTTTCATCTGTGAATGCCTCTTGAAGGAGGGATTTATAGATCCATCTGTTGGATCTCACATATTTCTCCATGTAGTCACTTTCCTCAGTTTTTCTGATGACCCAGCTGCCAACAATATCTTTATAACAACAATATCTTTATTTCTTTCATACAGTATAATGCAATTTGTAAACTGCCAGGAGAGGAAAGGGTGTTTCATTTGTGCTTTTGGCCCTTCCTGTAACAAAAATCCTCTTGTATAAATTAACCTGATTGTGAACATGCTTCATGGGTTTTTCCATGTGCTACTTGAGAACCAATATTTTGGAAATTGATATCTAACAATTTGATCACAGAAGTTCAGAACACAATAGTAAGAACCACTTCCAAGCTAGTGAATAGTTTAGCTTAATTTTGCATAATGTTCCTGTGAAAACAATTAAAAAGTAAATATGAGAAACGGGTCACGCATCTTATTAAAAGGTGATTGTTGGATAAAAAAATGTTTTTCATTCATATTTACCTCTGAATTTCTTTCTGAAATAAAATAGCTTATTGGTTTGTTCACCGCTGCACAGTCGCCTACGTTGTCTTTACTGTGCCTTACGTTTCTAGGAAGAAACAGACAGTCGGTTGCGGATAATATTCAATCCGCCCTGCTGCTGACCGTGAAGTGACTGTGAGCGGATCTCTCACGCGCTCTGAACACCGGCGCGCGCCTTTTGAGAACTCAGTTGGGTCTTTGACGCTGGTCCCGCTGACATGTGATTATTAGTAGATTATTAGTCGAAAAAAAACAAGTTTTACCAGCACGTGGAGGGACTGTTGTTGTCATTTGCTGTGTTGGAAAATTGGAGGTGAATTATGCTGTGCTGAGTCGACAACAAATGTGAGTACAAAAGCTCTACTTTCCAGCTAAAAGCAATGAGGGTTATGAACGCTGTGTGCCCGAGATGTTAAACTTTAGGTCTAAGCACTAGCCTATGTTAAAACCCAGGTTTAGAATCATATCCGCAGTTAAATTATATTTAACATGTATTATTTATAATATTTTGAAAATAAATAACATATATATTCAGCCTTCCTGGTGGCAGATACATTTGAGATAAGTATAAAGGAGATTACTATTAAACTCTTCACCTGAGAATAAATATTAGGCAAACCTTTTGACCCAGCCACGATGCGTTCAAGTAGCATAATGTACTAATTTAAGTAAATGCAACCTGTTTAGTCTATGCTTATTATATACAGTCTATGGTCCATGCATGTGCAAAGCAAACCCAATTTGACGATTTGAATGGGAGTGTGAAATACAGGCAGCAGCCTGGTGCCAGAACAATTGTTTCTCAGAACGTCTCTTGTTTGTCTAAAGACACAGCAGAGAAACAAGTGAAAACTTTAAAAGCAACCAAACAAGGATTGGGCTCTCCTTCATAAATATTTGTTATGGACTGCTTGTCTGCTGATGGAAGGAAGAGTCTCCACTGTTAATCCCAAAAAAAACTCATGGTCAGAGCTTTATGTTCCAGCCTTCCTGTTTTACCTCAGATCAGTGCACTGCATCTTCCAAGCCTCATTCTGTCTGATGATGCCCACAACCACTATTGGTTGTTGCCTGCTGCCTTCTTGTAGATTGTTAGGTTTTTGTTCACTTTGTGATTTGCCTCTGATTTGTAGAGGTCAGGGATGGTGGAAGAGGACGGTCATGTGCTGAAGGAGAAAACCGAGGCACGGACATCGGGATGCCACAGGCTGTCTCACTGCTGCCCTTTCTGCTGGCACTCATGGGATGTGGTGAGTCTCCCCAAACAACAATCTAACACGACTGCATGTTTGAAAAGGCTGGCAGGATCATTGATTTTTTTTTTATTCACTTGATCAAGCAAACACATGTTAACTTAAATGTGCTCTACCACCCTGGAGGAAAAAAAAGGCAGAGGAACGAAGGGTGTAATGTCGGGTCAGCCTCTTCCTCTTCCCACACCCTCTGTGCTTTGTGAGGATGTGAGGTTTTCACAACAGGATTTACACACAACACGACACAATAGCTCTTAAAATAATGTGCAACTGTGCGGCAACATTTTGACTTTTTCTCTGGATGCTGATAGGCCTATTGCAATTTAACTGGATGTCACCTGGACATGGGAAATACCGTATGTCAATAGGCCTGTACATCATTTGTTGTTAGATAACTGTGCATGGGATTTTGGTATCATAAATCATGATGCACACTTATTATGTTGTCAAAAGTGACACATAGCATATTTCTCCCAGATTGATTTCTAAAATGTGTGTCAACTAGAAATGTTCCCATTTTACTACCATACAGCCCAAACATTACAACTTAACATATTGTCCACCTAAACAGATATTTGTATCAATTATAGAACATGTTAATGACTCACTGCAGAAAACTGAGTCACAAACACACCTCTATGGCCACAGTAGCAGTCAGCTTTGCAAAGTCACATCAAGACAAACAAAGACAAAAAAAAAGCAGATGTAAAAAATGCAGCAGATTGTTGTGCACGATGCATGAACAATAGGTGAAATGGTCTCTTTGCTTTATGTGACTCCTTTTCATCCTTCCCTGTAGCTTTGGCAGGGCTCAATATCTGGCCCTCCTTCCACGTTGCCCTCAGCAACGCCAGTGTATTTGTGGACTTCAGCACAAAATCCAACAGCAGCACCATCCGCAACACGAGCCTTTCGCTGGTCAACACGGAAACCAACACCACCCTTCTGACCAGGACTATCCCCAACATCCAATCGGCCAGTAGGGTGGAGTTCAACTGTTCTTGCTTCCTGTATGCAGGAACTTTCCGGTTCCTGCTGAGGCAGACCAGCATCACTGCTGTTTCTCGTGCTAATGGCACACACGGCAGTAGCGCGGAGAGCACTACCTGGTGGTGGAGTTCAGAACTGCAGGTGCAGTGGCCCACCTTTCACATCGCTGTGGACAGGGCCGGTAACCACTCAGGATCATTTCAGGCAAGACAAACAAGATCTCAAACTTTAAACACTAAGGTTTAATGAGGACCAGATTGATCCATACGTCTCTTCTTCTCTCTCTCTCTCTCCAGGTTGGGATATCCACCAATGAACACTTTCAGGCTTGCTCCAGCGGCACCGACTCGGCTCTCTTCTTAGAAGTCAGCTACATGGAGTACAACCAGATAGGGCGAATCAGCATCGACAAGGTCCAAGCCCGCACGCGACACCCAATCAAACCCCTCCGTTCCCAGAGTGTTGAGCTGTCCTGCGCCTTCCCCTTCACAGAGAGAGACTTCATACAAGTGGCTTTACGATCTCCTCACGCAACACAGGATGTGAAGAGCTCTGGACCGCTCTACCTGTCCCGCATCTTCTCCTATAAGCTGCTGGTGGAAAATACCAACGCTTACAGGAGTGGTTGTGAAGGGACTATGACTGTTAAACTGATAACCCCACCTTGTGCTCACATCAATGGGAAAGTATTGCTGTATAAGGATGCAGGTGTTGGGAGAGGGATTGCGGGTTCCTCGGGGATGGAGGCAGGTGAAACAGCACTGGTGGGGTTTGGAGCAGAGGAGCCCCCTTCACCTCTGTTGGCTTTCAACTGGCTGACCCAGGGAGAGAACGAGACAGAATTCAACTGCTCTGTGTTTTACACTGGAAGGAACAAGTACTGCTTTCGCTTTGTTTTCAACTTCAGTCGCTCCCCGAGCCCTGCACAGACCTGTTTGGTGGTTCACAGGAGTGCAGGTGAGATGTAATAGATCGACAGATGCACATTTGGCACCTGCCAAGAATACATTTACACTGTGATTTTCTTAAAACCTGGAGGGAAGGAGTTACTTTTCTCTCAGTCATTAGTTAAGGGATGGCACCATTAAGGAGTAGGCAAAGGGCCTTTTTCATAGATGACATGTTTGACCGGCCAAAGTAAGAAAAACACAGGTGTGAAAAGGAAAATGAATGATGGCTTAATTCCATTTAGCTGCTTTGGTTTCTGGGTCCTGATGTTGTGTCTGCTTGCTCACTGTCACACTGTCATTTAATATCTATAAATAGCAACATCCTGTTGAGATTGAACATTGCATTATGAAAAAATAAGATGACAGCCTCATAAGATTGTTTTTCAAACTTTTAGAAGCAAACATAAAGACTATTTTAAGGCATGACTGAAATAGTCTTTTTTTAGTTTTTCGAGGTGGAGGGTGACCTAATCCGTCTCAACAGCATAACAAGATCACACAATATCTGTGTGTTCAGATGTAGAGCTATGTTGAAATCGTTTATTATTATGTTGTGAAAATGCAGTGTGCAAACGGAACATCATAATATAAAAAAAACATGAAATCAGTGCCAACAAAGCATATCACCACAATGCAGAAAATAGGCATCGTAAACTACAGCTGACGGGCCGTGCCACTATTTTTATTCTTGTACATTCCCATGCATCCCAGTGTAACTAATACCACAGTGCATAATGTCACATCACACTGAAGTGTCAGCCTCAGCACATAACTCATCATTCTGTTATTCAGTGTGCAGATACACAACTGAGTCATTTATAAGAAATTATAATGTTCAACACCAGCAAATATATATACACATTAGGCAGCACTAACTTTAAGGCCATTTACCAATTAGATAATAAACCGTTGAATTGTCACATTCTAAATATAGTCAGATGCTTTTGTCGCTGTGTGTCCTCGCTTTGTCTATTTTGGGGATGAAGCATTAACTGGTCGATGTCATGTGATATGATGGTTGCGTCTTTTTCAGCTCCATGTATTTGCTATATTTCTACTGGCTTTTTATTCCCTCAAAATGATCCCAGCATTGCACGACATTCACATTAACAGCACATAATTAAGGCTTGCACACTTACTAATTTATCTGCAATTAAAACTTTTTTGCCAATCTGTTTTTTTTGCAGAGTCAAGGGGCCCGTGGCTGCCGTGGAGTGTGTGCAGTGTGAGCTGCGGAGAGGGGGTGAGGGAACGAGTGCGTGAGTGTTTGCTGCCCTCAGGTGCGGGAGGGATGCAGTGCACTGGCATGGTGAAGGAACAGTCCCTCTGCTCGCTGGAGGCCTGTGTTGGTCAGTCTTTTCATCCCTCACTCTCTCTGTCCCTTGATTTTCACTTTCTCAAATTTCGTCATCTTTCTCCTCGTCAAAAAAAAAAAAAAATAGATGTGCTTTTGGAGCATACCATTTACATAACTGTCTCCCTTTTCTTGTTCCCAGTGGTGCCCGCTCCTTCTCCATCCCTCCCCCCCGTGGCTGTCGGAGTTGCCCCCCTGGGTGGTAACATGGTGGTGGTGGTCGGTATCTCCCTCTGCCTGGCTGTGATTCTGGCTACTGTTCTGGTGACTTTGTGGAGAAAGCTTTGCAAGACCCCTCAGTGCAGCTCTGTCCGCAGAGGCTCCATGCATTCCCCTGGGGGACGCAAGCTCTCCGACGAGGCGTCCATTTGTGGCCACAGCCTCCAGAGGCCCAGCCTGTCTGACGGCCACGGCCAACCGGGGGGCACGGGTGTGGGTGTAGCCCAGATAGACAGGCCTTCCCTGAGCAGTCAGCCTCTCTCACAGACCCTGGTGGTACCTCTCTCACAGGAACAAGAAAGGCTGTCACCCACAGGTCAGAAGGTGCTGCCACCAATATTTGGGTATGTTTAGAATATTCTTTACTTTCATCACTGGCGAACATTATCGTCAAACCTTTTGTCACTCCCCCAGTCTTAGAAATAACAATATTGTCTCTCTAGGTACCATTTGGCTCAGCAGCAGTTGAAAGCAATGAAGAAGAAAGGGTTAAAAGAGGCAACACAGCTGTACCATGTCTCTTCCAGCCCTGTCCATGACACCGTGTTAGGGACATCTGCTTCACCCACAAACTCCCCCATTCCTACGCCAAGTGGATTGACTCATCCCATACTCCCCGTGGGCCTCCAGGACGACGCTAACCACAATCATTTTCGGGTTGCAACTCGCTTTTCTGAGCTGCCATCGCAGACTTCTAGGGTCCCGCCGGACAGACTGAGTCCCAGAGTGGAACTCGTCTTAGGTCCCTCTGCTCATGCAAGTGGGGGCAGCTCAAAATGGCGTGACCGCACTGCTGACTGGGTGGAGATGGTAGAGAGGAGTGGGTTAGTTGGTCTCAGAGGAAGAGGAGGAGGAGAAGAAGCAGGAATGAGAAATTCCTTTAATAAGAATCCAAATTTCCGCCGGACCTCCAGTTTTAACGACACCAAACCCCAACCTCTATCCTCTGTACACTCCAGACAGTTCAGAGAAAGGAGCATGACCCAGGTCAACTATCCAGCTTTATTTATGTGTTCATATATATGTATTGTAGATCATATTTTCTTAATTAACAGAGATTATACATTGTCCTTTTCAGGTTGGATCTCGGACCCTTCCTGAAGGAAGTTGTTGGAATAAAGGAGGATGGGAGAGGCAGCCGTACAGCTCTTACCCCATTCCAGAGCACGGGGCCCCAGAGTGGGCTAAATCCAGACCCAAGAGAAATGAGCAGAGGAAGCCCTGGATAGAGACAGCTGCTCCTTCTCACAGCAATGAGCTCAAACACACAGGAACCAACACAAACAGCATTTCAGCAGCTGAGAAACATGCCAAAGCAGAAGTCGGTGGCGCTCAGGACAGGCAAAGGAGTGGTGAGGCGGGAGGCGGAGAGGGAATCTCGGGGATCGGGGGTCCAGCCACGGGGCCCGTCAGCCTGAGTGTGGATCGCGCAGAGCGTGCTGAGCAGAACTGGAACCGTCGTGGCCCATCGCCTATCCAGAGGAACATCCTGGCCCGGAAATTGAAGGAGGCTCAGTCGTACTCTGGGGTCAAGGGGCGGCAGCGCAGCTCCACCTTTAGTGTATCGCCCTCGGAGCAGAGGAAAGGCCGCTGCCACTCTCTGCCAATGTCTGGAGGCTACAGCAGCAGTGGCGGCTCGCCCTACAGGCTGAGTGAGGCAGAGCAGAGGATGTTGGACCTAGATCTGTCCTCAGCATATGTAGGCGAAGAGGACTAGATGTTTGTAGTACTGCACCAGGGAGGAATTTAGCGTCATCCTCTCTGCCATATCTGTGACTTGATCCTAACACAGACACACATATCAGTGAAGATTGTATTGTATGTTTGAGATTTTGGAAGTTTGCTTATATATAAGGGAGAGAGAAAAACATCTAATTTTATTTTTTGAAAAGCTATTTAAGTTTCTATTTCAAAAAAACGTTTTTCCATTAAATTTTTTTTTATTGGAATTATTTAATTTTTTAAATTGGATATGCATTATAATTTAACATATACTATCTTCAGAGTGTTTCTTAATGTATCAACTACTGGTACAGTATTCACCACAATAAGTCATATGTGCCCTTCCAATGACAGCATTCAAAACAGCACAGAAGACAGGTTAGTCTTCTTGTTCTACATTGCTGAATGTGCTTATTTTATCATGCTGTGAAGTCCCACTGTATAACATTGTGCTGTTGTGAAAGTCACTCTCACTCTGAAGTGACATTGTTCTATGTGACATAAGCAACGTCAACAATTTTTCAGAAGTCAGAACAGCAGTATGCAGTTGTAACTGTGTTTGAGGACAGTCAAAAATTAACATCAGTGAGGCATTGTGGCTGAGTTGCCGTTTGTTTTATTGTTTGAGTAATTTTATACACTTCATAGAAAGCATTGCTTAGTGGAAAATAGAAGATACTGTACTGTCAACATTTGATTATGGTTTCAAATGACTGAACAATGGTTGAAGTTCAAATAGAAAGAAATTAAACACAACATCAGTCTTTGCCCTCGTTTTTTTTTCATTCTGAATCACACAGGGGAATATGAAACCAAGTCATTTTTACATTTCCCCTGCTCCACTGCCTGCGACGTCCAAGAAAACCAGAGGCCGCACCTTCATGGTGGTGTGTCTGAGGGAATACCAAAGGCCTTTCCAGGTCCCCCACACCACCCCATCGTCATGCAGGCCCTTGTACTTCCCTTTGCGGTAGAACTTCCCATTTAGGTTGGCTGCATGACATCTACAGATAAAAGGTAAGTACACAATGTCAAGGATGCTACATTTCCCTGAAGACAAAATGAAGAAATTCACTACATATCTTCATGTATATGTAGTGTTTCAAACTGTTTGAAAAAAAAACAGGCAGAACTAAACTCAGTACAGAAACTCAAACTGTATTTTCAGAAATGTGGTCATGCTTGTGCAAAATGCAAGCAGAAGGAAGATAGCGCACAGAGCAATAGTGATACACACTAGGTTTTATTTAAAAAGTCTCACCTGTTGAACCACCAACCTGCCTTATTCTCCTCAGCACAGCTGCCCTGAAGGTAGCGGTCATTGTCCTGTTGATGACCATCATCACTGTTATCACAGTAATTATATCCATTGTCATTATGACATGATATATTGGTAAAAGGGGATAGATGACTAACCTGATCTCTGGTGCTGAACTGCATCCCGCTGAGGCAAGCAGACCACTGCTCCACCATCCCCCCACCACCAGTCAGAGCATCTCCAGCTTTCCCACTATACGGCCCATACTGGAGACGATACTTATCCTGGAATAGGCATGAAGGGAAGGGATGTTTGTTGGGAATCACAGTTACTTCTGAGACCAACAGAACTGTAAAACGGTTTATCTTACGGCCTCATCGGAGATCTTGAAGTTCTCATAAAATGCATAACTTCTCTGTCCATCCCAGTCCATTAGATCTATCTTCACCAGGTTCTTACCTTCAGGGCAAAGAAATACAGGCAAGAAATGAGAAGAAAAAAAAACAGCAAACCAGGCAGAACATTACAGAAAAAAATATTTCAAAATAAAATACTGCTTGTAAAAATAGATTCTGGGAGTTAAATAATTTCTGACCTTCTGAGAGTAGGGAATACATGTGCTCATTCCCCAACCAAAACTCATCATTCCACAGTTTGAAGTCACCAAAGCCATCTCTGTAGTCTACCCAGTCTCTAGAATGAGAATTAGGCAGATATATATGACCTCACAACAACTGTGGAAATTCACCTACACAACACCTGCACTGTTTGCAAGGATTTTGAGATATATAATATCCCCATATGCTGTACGTAGGCTAGTTTCTTTGCTTTAAATACCTGTTGAAGTCAACTTTTCCATGCCGACGTCTCTGAAACACCGTCCAGCCTGCTCCATCCTCCATGTCACAGTAGGCCAAAAAAGGTTCCTGGTGTAATTTGGGTCTGATGCGGTAGTAACCGCTTGGTGGTCTCAGTCTGTCAAACAGCTCAGAGCAGTCTAGAAAGAAAGCATTGAAAAGGCTTTAAAGATAGCTGATTATCATCCTCACCATTGTATCTCATAATACACTTACTTCATGTTGCATATTATGAACATATATCATTATTTCATGAAATGTAGGCTATGTATATTGGATGTTCCAAACTCTTACTTAAAATAAACCCAAACACTTATATGAGCTTTGCTTACCTTTGTCATAGACAATCAAACTGCCTCCAGGTGGAAGTGGTTTAATCTGTGTCATATCAGAGCTGTCTAATGCCCCACTGCTGTTGTGGTTCACAACAGTGACTGTGTCAGTTTCAGGTTTAGTATTAGCCGAAGCAGGTTGAAATGGCCGGATGTATTTGTGCATCTGCAAGTGCTCAACCTGCCAATTCCCGATCAAGAGTTTATTCTCCAGTTTCCTTATGCTGCGCTTGAGAGCTGCCACCTCTGGCCCGCACGATTCCACTGCCTTTAATGAGGAAAACTGATTTCAAGTTAAACATGACATTTCTACCCTTGTTTTAATACTAGAGGGGCCAGCAAAAGCATAGGGCCGCACCTACAGCAGACATCTATGAAACACACTTTTATTGACTCTCTGGACTTTCTAGGAATGATAGTTATTTTACAGCCCTGCCTGCAATTTATGCTTTTTGAACCAAATGTTGTCCATTTTCTATGTCAATACAAAAATAAAGATGCTGAAGCCCTTAACGAGTATAGGATAAGCTACATACTGACAACGGTGTAGAAGAGGCCAAGGTTGGGCACACCAGAGCCAACAACAGCAGCACTGCCATGACTTTTAGGAAAAAGTCGTTTGCTGCTATATCAGTCTGAAATTTTAAACACAATAAGATACAACAAATACTACAATTCTTCAAACTTTCTTCAAAGTATCTGCAGCACAAGCCTACCTTCATTTCACGAAGTCTTCCCTTGTTTGCTCTGGGTTCAGTGTTCTTTTCCTCTGAAAAACATGTCAGTATATTATTTATAGGCTGGGCCGGTTCTGCATGGTCCACATTAGAGGATCCAGACTCGACCAACCTTGCCAAACCATGAACTCCAGCCAGTTACCTTCTCCATCAACAATATTTGGGAAGAGTAGCTGATCCCAGACCTGCAAATGTCCACATGGACAGAATGTGTTGAGAGGACTCCATTTCTTAAATAGCAGAAGTGCTGCCCTTTGTATTTTTCATATTTTCTTTCCTTTCAAAATTTGATAAATAAAATCATTCTAAAAATGTGCATATATATATATATATACATCCATGTTCTGCCAGATTACTCCCTAAGGACATATTGTCTTCATTAAACAGAAATCAATGTGACCCTTATACAGTGGGTTCAGTTGAACATGTGTTGAACAAGCTTTCAAAAATCGCCCATACATACGCTACATGTTAAGAAAAAAAGCATTAGGACAATAATCACATGCAAAAAGGAGATATAAAAAAAACACAGGGTTCAGCAACCAAGAACAAAGAAAAGCGAATAGTTCTTCAATTCACTGCCTGGGTAGGCAGTAGATATGGCTCCCCTATTGTTTGTAGTCGGTGGTAAATATATATATATATATTTGAAATATATATATATATATATATATTTTTTTAAATTATTACTTGATATATATATATACATATATAACGTAATTTAATCGAATTAATTTTGATTAACATGAATTTATCGTTGGCCATCTATTTACCACGTCATTTTTGTCTGTTTTGAATATGTATTGTTCCACCATGACCCTGGTTTTGAACAGAACAATTAAAAGTGCAAAAGAGTCAGTTACATACTGGTGTAGCCTACCGGTTATTGTTCTATCTCAGACTGCAGTCTCTTTTACCTTTAATTTAGGATTTCCCTGGAATTTTGCCAAAGTTGGACTTTTTTTAAACTGAAAAAATATATATTTCCACAAATGCAAATTATTTACATGTTTTTGCAAATAAAAAGCAATGCTTTTTGTCAGACCTCTAACTTCATACGTTTGCAGCTAGACTTTGAACGCGCGTTTAATTACAACCAGATGTTACAGAGAGGAGGGAGGCTGTAGCCCCTTTTAAGGTTTATTTTAGAAAAGCTCCTCACAGGACGGTTACGGTCAGGCTCGGTCAGTTTTCGTGTCAAAGAGGTTCTGAGAAGGAAAGATGAGTAAAGAGTAACGAGGAAAAAGAAAAAAGGGGCTGTGCGTTTTTCACTGAGCTCCAGGAAGTCCGAAACCGCTACGTTTGCAAAAAAAAAACCAAGAGTGGACGGAGAGAGAGAGAAAACAAATCTACCCGGTTAACCTTTGAACCGTCTTCCTTTGTCCCCACAAGGAGAAGTCACAAGACAAACTCCCGTATCATTTCACGAATGACAGTCCAAACGGTAAGCAAGCGGCGAGGGTGTATCTAGTTTCTGGGCGACTGCTGTAATTTGGTTTAAACGGATAAACAAACAGTTGCGGGAGGGCTCTCTGCACAGAGGAGCTGCAACGGGTGGTTTGTGTGGTTAAATCCTGTGCTTTTCATTTTTCTTAAAAAGGTAATAATGCATTGTGGGTTCCTCATTTTCTTAAGCAATTTGCACATGTCTTGCTTGTATGTTTTGCATCATCGGCTGTGCCTTAATCAGCACATTGGTTGCTCGATTAGTTCTGGGAAGCACTAATGCACTCCTGGATGCTGATTAGAAGTTTGATTGAAGTGTTTGTCTTTCTTTCAAAGGTGCAGTATTTTATAACCAGGACGGCACTAACACGTTTTTTTTGTCTCTCTCTGTTTTACACTGACTTTGGAGCAACATGTCGAATAAGGAAGTTTAATAATCGTTCAACACTCTTGTTTTCAAACGCAGAAACTACACGCTCAGACCACAGCAATAAGGAAGACTCACACATCATGTCCTCTGTCTATTTCAGTCCAGGGTCGGATTCAGGTGTAAATGGGTGAGGAATGTCATGTTTGCTGTTGCTTTTTTATGCGAGTGTGGCGATGGTGGTGTTGTTTCTTCGGCCTGTATTTTGGGAGGATTGTTATCATGTTTATCTATCTCTATCTATTAGAAATATTGCAAAGATGGAGGATGCTAAAGTTGAGATTGACGATGGAAAGGATGAAAGTGTGGTCCCAGACACAATGTATCAGTAAGTTTAAGGTTTTTTTTTTTTTTTTACAGTTTTGTGTACAACACTTATATTCAGAAGGAGCATATTTAGTGGCAAACTTTCTTTTATCCTTTGCAGCAATATCCGGAAGAAGATAGCACCTTTTGTTATGTCCTTTGGATTTCGGTAAGTCTGCTTTGGGAACTCTTTTGGAGCACAATTGCCAATGATGAGTATTACTTGCCTGGTAGTGTTTGATGGTTATTAAGTTTATCTGTCTATTCGTCCAGTATATTTGGCGTGATACTGATCCTCGTGGACTTTGTGCTGGTGATTGTGGACTTATCCCTGCCCGCCAAGAGCAGAGAGGTTGGAGATGCCTTGGAGGCCGTCTCCCTCACCATCTCCTTCTTCTTTCTCGCTGACGTTCTCGTGCGGGTCTACGTGGAGGGGTGAGTGAGTGTAGCCACTTCTAAATCTTAAAAAAATGTTTAAAACAGTGACTCAATCATTCCCGGAGTCCCCTGTCAGCAGAAATGTGATTAGCTGTTAGACAGGAAGTTCTGAAGAGGAAGCTGCACAGGAAATGTATAGCATGTATGGGGCTGTTCCTTGGGGAACATAATGAGTATCACTGATTTAAATACTTTCTACTACAGTAATGTTAGTTTCAGACACGTACTATTATTTGCACGTTAATTGTCTCATGTTGTGTCTTTATAGGTTCAAAGTGTACTTCAGCTCCAAGCTGAACATCGTAGACGCTTGTGTTGTGGTAATCACGCTGGTGGTCACCATGATCTACACCTTCACTGACCTGTCAGGAGCCAGCCTCATCCCCAGGTACCTGCTTTCCCAGCTATTACTAGAAATGGCTCACACATTTGTGTTAGACATTGTGGTGAATAAAGAATTATAAAATTATGGAAGAATTTGAAAGCTCTGCGGGGTCTGGAGGAATACTTGGATTTGGGTATAAAGGTTTATGTTTAGTACCTGGAGATTCATTCGTAATGATCCTCAAATTGAGGTTCTGTTGCTTTAATAAACCCACATGCTCATAGTCCAGCCACACAGGTGTTTTCACTTATGTTGCCTGATTAGACCTTTTCTCAGGTGTAAACTGTGCTTAATCAACTTCTCCCTCAGTCTCCTGTTGGTTTTGTTGCACCTGTTGGTGTGCGACCATTTACGCCTCCGTCCTAAGAGTTTGAGGACACCACGTAATTCCCTGACAGCAGGGTAATTGAAAACAATTACCCTAAAACACCAGGGTAATTGAAAACACCTGTGTGGGTGTGCAGGGCTATTTTATTTTTTAAAAGCCTAGATGAAGAATCCTGCTGTACAATAGTGCTACTAAAATTTGGGGACCCTTTCAGTCCAAAAAAAGTTCTTTTTTTTTTTTTTTTTTTTTTTTTTTTTTCTGTAAATATGTTGCAAAGGTAAAGGCAATACTAATGCTTCAATGGATTCTTTTTTATTTTTTAATTATATTATGAGGTTGTGATACACAATTCTTATATCCAAACTTTTCACGTCAAGTAGTGTTTCATTGAAAAATACGATTTGGTTTAATCCCAGACTGAACGAGATACAATCAATGCAGTGAACATCAAAAATAATATTTAGCATCTCGGGTATACTGATGATGCTAATGTAATATCTGTCCACCATATTGCCTAACGTCAAACTACAGTCCTTACGAATAAAATCGGCCATATTTTAGTTTAGTAAAAATTAGTATTTTTTAAGTACCTTAAAAGAATGTTACGTAAATTATACTCTATGCCATTAAGGCGTTAATGTTTGTTTAATGATTCATTTTTTTTATTAATTCTTCATCAGGGTGGTGACATTTCTCCGTTTCCTGAGAATAATAATCCTGGTGAGGGTTTTCAGACTGGCCGCTCAGAGCAAAGAGCTGGAGAAGGTCACCAGGAGGATGGTAAGATCGTCACCATGGATGCGTAGAAAACTGTGAACCCCTAATGTAGTAAAGTTCACTGGAGTCTTCAGGGATTTTTGCAACGGTGTAGAAACAGAGTTTGCATTAAGAGAGAAGAAAAATGTCTATTACTTCCTGATCGTTGACTTGTTGTTGTTTTTTTTCAGGTTTCTGAGAACAAGCGGCGTTATCAAAAGGATGGCTTTGACCTCGACCTTACCTATGTCACAGGTAGATGTTACATGCTGTGTAATGCCAAAAATACATGTAGAAAAATGACACCCTTTTTTAAGAAATGGAACATTTGTTTGCATCTTAACCCGCTTCTTTAGACCGCGTCATCGCCATGTCTTTCCCCTCCTCTGGGAAGCAGTCATTCTACAGGAATCCAATCAGGGTAATTCTGACACAACCAGGGTACACGGTTACATAGCTTCAATCTAATTACACTCACCAATTTCAAAATGAATCCATTCATAGGCACCATTGTTACAAAGAACTTCCAACATAAAGTAGACCCATAGACTTCTAAGTATTCACACGCACGCCTCCACGGGAGTCTTAACCTATTCCTCCTCTCTTTCTGTGTAGGAGGTGGCGAGGTTCCTAGACACTAAACATGAAGGCCACTATAAAGTTTACAACCTATGCAGTAAGTTGGCAGCTCCTCTCGTCACATGTCCTGCATTGAACGACACAAAGCCAGTTAATCTCATGTTTTGTTTCCAGGTGAGAAAGGCTACGACCCCCAGTTCTTCCACTACAAGGTTGAACGGGTGTTCATTGATGACCACAACGTCCCCTCGTTGGAGTGAGTAACATTTTCTGTTGTGATGTGTTTGTTTTTTTTTTTTTTGTTTTTTTTTTATTCCACCCCTCCCTTTTTTTTTTGTAATTATACTTAAGTAATTTAGATTACAGATATGCAATAGGGCATTTTGTTATTATAGTTATGATATTGATGCATTAGATGGAAATTTTAGACACAACCACTATGATTGGTGGTGTCAATAAAGTTTATCTTATCTTATTATAGGTATGTGTACTAAGTATTCTGAACACATACAGAAACAGGATGTATCACTAACTACCATTGCGACTTGTACAATAGCCACCTTATCTCAATTTGTTGTCTGCTACTGTATCTTTCTCAGGGACATGTTGAAATACACTGCAAATGTGAGGGAGTGGATGTCTGCTGATCCCAAAAACATCATTGCTATTCACTGTAAAGGAGGGAAAGGTGAGGCCAAAGATCATTGTCATTTTGTGAATTATTTGACATGAACAAAGACATTAGTTTGGTGTACAGTTGCTTAAATGTCACACTTAGTTTACCCTCTACTGCTCTGTTTCACAGGTCGCACAGGTACTATGGTGTGCACCTGGTTTATTGACGGTGACCAGTTTGAGAGTGCAAAGGTACGTCTGTTTTAGTTTGAGAGTTGTTAAAGCGAGGGTTATTGAATCAGCAAAACCTTTTCAAACCTTTCCTGATATTCATTTCTGTTTTGTCCACCAGGACAGTCTGGAGTATTTTGGTGAGAGGAGGACGGACAAGAGTCAGAGCTCCAAGTTTCAGGGAGTGGAGACGCCCTCTCAGGTTAGAGCAAGATGCATAGAATAGAGGCATTTATCTAGAACTTTTACCATTGTAGGACTGTGTGTAGAATAAAAAGCCTGACTGGCACCTCCTAGAATTTTTAAACTATGAATGACTGAAAGCAACAAATAGATGACTCACTTTTCTACACATGGGAACTTTCATCATCAAAATAGGTACTACAATCCCTAGCAGTAACATAATTTACCATATATAATGTACATACAGTATGTATCATACATGTAGCTACAAGCTCATTAATCTTCACAGTTTAAGACAGTGAGTGAATTCTCAGAAGAGAAAATTAATGAGTTTTCCTTCTAAAACCACAGACTCTGTTTGAAAATGTTTTTTTCTGTGATGACTGTGTGAACCACAGAGCCGGTACGTGGGCTACTACGAGACCATGAAGACCAAGTTCAACAGACAGCTGCCTCCACCTAAAAGCCTCACGATCAAGAGCATCCGCATCCACTCCATAGCAGGTAAACCCAGCAAAAAACACGTAACTTTACGCTTTACATATCTTTGTTCCTGTGTTAATACCTACTTTTATTTTTTTTTTTTGCTTTCACCCAGGTGTGGGTAAAGGTGACGGCAGTGATCTCAAGGTTAAGATAATTGTGAAGAAAGAGCTGGTATTTCAGTGTGTGTGCGCCAAACAGGACAACTGCACAGTGAGTCACACACGCTCAGCACATGCACTCATCGGGTCATATTTATTTGTTGAACCTGTGAATATTTTTTATTTTTTTTAGGTATTTCCTGATGTGGGCAATAATGAAGCAATCATCAGCCTACAGAATGGGCCTGTGGTTGAAGGGGATGTGAAAGTCATGTTTGAGTCCAGTGCTGTGAGTGCTTTCATTTACATCGACAAACTACACATGTAAGTAAAGCTGGTGTTCAGCTCGAGTGTCCTATGATTCTCCTTTGTGTTCATCCTTCCCTTTAGGGTCTTCCAAAAGGATACGAAGATGTTCCGTTCTACTTCTGGTTCAATACGTCTTTCATAGAGGACAACAAGTAAGTCTCTGATGCAATGGTTTCTTAAGCTCTTGACTCGATAGTTTTCCTATACCGTTTTGACGTTGGTGCTGACTGTGAACTCTTCATTCCCTCCACAGGCTGTTTCTTCCCAGAGAAGAGCTGGACAACCCACATAAACCGAGGATGTGGGACCTGTACAAGGAGGACTTTGGTGTCACCATGCTCTTCTCCGAACCATAATAAAAGCCCTTTGCAAAGATGAGCAGCATTAAATGAATGAGTTCATAGAAAAGCCTAAAACTACTAATGTTCAAATGTTGGATGATCTTGAGGGTAGCGCAGTCCTCCACTGAATCAAATCTTGTAGACTGCAGTGTTGCTCTGATGAGTCGTGGCACTTAAACTGAAATGTATAATAGAGGGGTATGTGGAAAAATTACCATTAAATGTCTTACAGTGAATCTGTTTGTGGTTATTGTGGGTGTTCTAAAATCAGAAAAACACTTGCACCTGATGAAATCATGCTTATAGGTTGTGCTGCATTTCTTTGACAGTCATTTATTGAGTCTGGAACTACTTCCCAGTGTAATTAATCCCTTCTGAGTGATTTAGTTGATTTTAAACTAGCTATTTCTCGAATGCACCATGTCTAGCTACTACTGAATGCAGTGGTTTTAGTGAAGACAATCGGATGAAAATGTTCTGAGTGAGGCAACAGTGGAAACCACAACAGTTACACACAGGAGACACCTACACATTTCCTTCAGAGTACATCCACACTACTCAGTTTCTATTTGGATACGGCGTTTTCAAATAAACGATCTCCGTCCACACGGGTGTTTCAGCATCGTTTTCAGATTGATCTGCAGCCATACGGCAACCTTCGAAAACGGATATCACGTGAACATTAACGTACACTGGGCATGCGTGTGACTAAACAGGAAGTAGATTGGTTGCTTAGTAAAATATGAGTAATGGGTTGTTCAATACTTAAGATCTTCCTCTAAATGCAGAGTTTGTGGAAAGTTTTAGAAGTTTTATTTTTCAGACGTTACAGTGCTGCGTGTCTATCAAATTTACTTTTAAATCACTTACACGTTTACTAGATTATGGGTCCATAAATGTGGTCAACACATCTCACTCGTAGCTCTGCTGGTGGCTTAGCCATCTGTCGTCCTGGATAGCATTTACTGCTAACCATGTCTTCAGACAGCCGCTCCGTAGGGCTGATAACGCCGCTCACTAATTGCTCCAATAACAGCAGCTTCCTTCGTAATAATGCAGACTTTAACTGAACAGCTGCTGGTAAAGACAAGGTCAGCAAGGCCTGCAATCAGTTGTCCATGTTAAATTAACCTGGTAGTCTATCGGTAATCAATAGTTTGTGAGCTTCCGGGTTAGGGTCACGTGATAGGCATGTGATGAATTAGGGAAGGATACGTCATGACTGCTAAGAACCAATCAAGTAGCGAACGTGGGTGTGGGCGTCAGTTTCTGAATGTATCCAGTTTCGGCCGTCCACACGAAAACGCAACCCCGGAGTTTTCAAACTCCTCCGTTTACGGTGCTCTACAACTCCGGCGTAATGTGGACGCTCAATGTAAACGTAGCAAAGCATGCATTTCCAAACAAAAACGGAGTAATGTGGACATGCCCTCAGTTTCTGCATTGTTATGTTTTCTGTATGTGACTTGACATTTCAGAAGGGTAGGCAGCAGATAACTGTTAATTCGTACAATATACAAGTCAAAAGTTGCTTTCACCAATGTAGCGCTACAAAGAGTGCCTTTTCATTTGCATTTCATGTTTATCCCCTCAAAGCAAACAGTATCAGATTACATCTTTTATACAATCTCTTCACATTGTTGCTCATGTTACACCACAGAGCCGACGGCCTTCCTATGCTTGTCACACTTTGCATCAAACCTGAACATTAACTAGCAAAACAATTAAAGTGCAGACGGCATTGAACCTCAGTGGCTACAACAGTGTTTTTACCCTCCTATATCTAGTTTTGAAGAAGTGGTTTCTGAGGCAGAGCCGATTTAAAGTAAATACTGTACTGGCCTAAATCCCCACCAAAAAAATTAAAATAAAAGTGCAGATGGACGTCAAAGTGACTGGGCAGAGATACGATTTGCTGCTTAGAAACTCTGCAAAGCTCAAACCTGAGATCCATTATTGCACCACATTCAATTAATAGGCTACCAAATAGGTTTCCATATTGGCATTAGCTTTGCAACCTCCCCACTTTGATGAACACATTCAATGAATCCTTCTGCCAGCTTTTCACTTATCAAAACCTGTCATGATTCATTTTGAGTGGGACAGAAAGTACTGCGTCACAATTTAAAAGAAACTCTAATTCTCTGATGTTATGAAGTTTATCTTGAGATTAATTTCAAGCTATTCTTCAGAACATCATTTTAGAGTCACAAGATTGTTGCTAAAGATAGATATGTTTAAAATAATTTTTCCTGATACAAGGCACCAAGTACAACAGAATTGCCAAACTCATGATGTTCAAACAACCAAACTCCTGCAGTTTTGTGCATTTCAAGCAACTAGAACACAGTTCAGGACCATTTCAAGCAGTCTTTACGAAATTGACATTGCAAAACAGCTGACAAACCCAGAGCCTGTTACAATCACAATCAGTCAGACGTCTTTGTAGAAACATGACTGACAACACAAGGCATAACTAAGTTCTTCAGACATGTCAGGTAATGACTAGCTCTCGTGACTTTGCTCTTAAACAATCCTTGAACAACTAGCAACAGAAAATACACTTTGGCAGAATTTCAGATTTGGTCCTACATTTCCCTCACCCAGACCTCTGGTCAACAGAGGGTTTTTCTGGCGGCCCGTGCCAAGTTTCCTCCAAAACCATTGATGAAGTCGCACTGCTCCAGCTCGTCGTATCGCCCGCTTCGCAGAAAGCAGAGCAGAGTGGTTTTGCACATCTCCTGGCAGGGCGCTGACACGTGTCCTTTAAATCTTAAGTACCAGAACTTCTGGAAGACCCGGTCGTCTTTGATAAAGGTCCGCAGCATCCCGTCGTAGTCGGAAGGGAACAGACTTGTCAGCCCGTAGGCCTCGGTGGCGCGGTACAGAAGTGTCCATTTGGGGTTCTGTTCCAGGCTACTCGGTGCTCCTGGACTGTGGTTGGCCTCCGTGAGGTTCAGGATGTAAGTTTCATGGTCGAGCACCAGCCTGGAACTGCCTTGGTAGTTACCATCCACATAGTAGACACGGAAACCTGGAAAGAATTATATTTAGCCGCGTGTTGCTTCTGAAATGTTGGGAGGTCATTGAACTAGTTTATGAACTCACCTGGGTTAAGATTAATGTAAGTAGTGACACTGGGCGCAATGAACGCCACTCCCAGTGGGCGGGTCATGGTTTCCTCATCATAAAACATTTGGAACTCATCGAGGTGCGTGTGGCCGAAAAACTGTCCAGTAACTGTACTTTCATATCTGGGAGAAAATAAAGAGGATGTTAAACAAGAAAGAGAAACCTTTACAACTTCTCTCATCTGTCACATGCAGCAGCTTTAACCACAGCAGGCCACTGACCTTCAAATAAAACATATATATTGATTAATTAAAGCCGACAACCACACAAAAGATCTGATCTAGTCATGCAAACAAAGAGGAAGTGAAACAAGCGCTGCTTGTTTAGTGTTCACATCTTCATGTCCTCTGCTCAGTAACAGTACGCAAACAGAGAAAGATGCACTGCTCCTCCAATTGCCTTCACTGCAGCAACTTCAAACAGTTCAGGGATGAGACATCTTTAGGTTTACATGATCAGTGTAGCTACCTGTTGACAATGTGATAGTAGTTCCAGCTCCAGCTGCCAAGACACAGGCCAGGTGGAATGTGACCAATTATATGGACCTAAGATAAAAAGGAGAAACTCATTAAAAAAAACAGCAAATATAGGGAAGGAAAATGTCAAAGCCATAGAGTCTTTCCCCACATAGGTAGCACATGGGTAGGAACTGGACCACACTAACAGTTTGATTGCTTTTACAATGTCTTCAGTCCTTTTGTTTGTGCTGCTCACCTTCTCTCCCTTGTCCTCACTAGCCTGCAGAATATGGACCAGCCACTGCAGCTGGTTAGCAGGATCAGTAGAGTTCACCATCAGCCAGAAGTTCTCTCGAGCACAAAAGTTCATGTTGAGAGAGACCACCCTCAGACCGGGCTGAATCTCCGTTGTGTAGAATCCTCCATATCTGAAATTACATCAAGGGACATAGCTGAAGGACGCAAAGTTCATTTCAGCACTGGAAAGCCTCTATATAGCGAACAATATTCAGAGAAATGAGACTACTTCCGATTGCTAAAAGTGGGATGTAATCTACAAAAAGGTGAAACAAACATTTAGGTACAATAAAACTATTTACCTTAAAGTCTTCAAAGCCTGCTTTGGTAACCACGGTGCCCATTCCTCTGCCATTGTATCGTAGAGCCAGGAGCAGGACCTGTTGCCATGAACGAATGGTGGGGGGAAGCTGTTCACTGGTGTGCTCTCATGGTTCCCTATAGCAGGGTACACCGTCACGTTGGGCCCCAGGTGTCTGGACACAAGATGGGAGGGGGGAGTCAATAGCCGTTTGGATCAATTCTAGAGGCCTGTACTATGAAGCATGATTTGGGGTAAGTGAGGAGTTTCATGGTTACAATGCTGGTTTGTTCATTACCAGGGTACATTGCCACTTATACTTTTTTGGATTGTGGGTCAGAATCAGGTTAACTTCTCTCAGCCTGGATTATGAGTATGCTCTTAGTTTGAAAAATGTCGCTCTGCCGACAGTCGACTTGTCCATTATTTTGATTGGTCATACACGGCAAATGTCACCCCCCCTTTAAGTAAATGCAGTCACAGCAAGATTGGGAAACCTGTGTTGACTTACAGGGTTGATAACCACAGCTGTGGGACCACCGAGCGTGATTGTGAAGCCCAATAATCGAACGAGATATCCTCGGTATGTAAACTTGCTTCATAGCACGGGGCTCAAGTAACACATGACAAACAAAGCAGCAGCAAAATCATTCCCAAATGTTATCAGCATGTTTTGAGCTACTTTGAGATTAAATTCAAAGAAACTGCTTTGTCCAGAAATTCCAAAAGCATTACCAGTGACATGTTATTCTATTAGAAACTAGCTAAGTGGTGAAGTTATCAGCAGTAATAGGGAGCACACACTCCACTAGGTCATGTGAGAGCAATTATGTTTCTCTTGCATCAAAATATTCAATCCTAAAGGAAAATTACTTGTGGATGAGCCTGGAGATGACCGTAAGCTCCGACAGCTGCTGTTTCCGGGTCTGAGACCAAATATTGTGCGCTGGTATGTCTCCGGTCCAGTAGACCCAGTCCCAGGGCCCGTCTCTGACGGCGTTCTCCAGGAGGTTCTCCACCGTCCGTAGAGGCAGATCACACTTACTGTAGGTTCCCCAGAACCCGGCCTCCCTCTGCCGCCAGCTGGGAGAGCCCGAGTCACTGCGACAACACAGAGGGTCCTTGCAGTCTCCGGCACTGCCGGCTACATATGCCTGTCAGTGGAGAGGATTACATTTAGAAACGGGGCTTCATCCAAAGCCAAGTCAGGTGACCCAAAATCCTACAGATTTCTAGTTAGTCATTGCCAATTTCACAGAAAAAACAACAATACTTTCAAGTAAATCAGTAACTTCCACTTTTGTTTTTGGAGGGTAGATTGCGGTCCTTGAATTCATACTGGCTAACCTCTCAATGACACTCACCTGGTCCCAGTGGATGTCCGTTAGAAACAGGACCCTGCTCTGTGGAGAGCCAGGTTTGGGAAGAACAGGGGGTGTAACAGGGGGCTTGGGGACCTTCGGCAGGGTGATGTTCCACAGGGCATAGATGTCAAACTTGCCACAGGAAGGGCCCACGAGCAGGGCGCACACCTCAGTGGGCCACAGCACGGACTCCTCCACAGCCCGGATGAAGTCATCCCGGAACAACTCCGTTATTTGTCGACACACCTGCTCGTCTGCCAGATGGAGACGGATACATGCCTCTCCCACTGCACGGGCCACTCGCTCTTCATTCGTGTTAGTCTAGGAGAGGCAATAAAGAATACAATTAAATAAAATTATTTGAGGTCAACAAAAAGATCATGTGATCAAGATGTCTCAAGGATGTTTTTGTGCCAATTCAGCAATACACAATCACACAGGGAGATATAGATTTTCAAGAAGAACACTGAGTGGACCTTCTTAGCCTTTCTAAAGATAGGCTTTACAGCAGGAATGTTTTATTAAACTGCATTACTTTAAGAGGCATACCCACGAAACCAGCAACTTAGTCTAAAACAAGATACCCTATCAAAACCACCTTGCTCATGAAGGGTAGATAAATTTAAATACATCATTACTTATTTCTAGCATCCTGAGAAACATGCTCAAACATTTACCAGCAGGGCGACGTCGAGGATGGTGAAGAACGCTTTGCACAGGGGACAGGTGAGATTTCCCCAGTTAAACCCCACACTTTGACGGGTAAACCGCTCCAGGAACACCAGGCCGGGCTGCTGCGGGGTCGGTGCGGGATGACACGACCCAAACAGCGGCCACGTTAACACTAGAGAGCAGGCTAGGAGTCCAAAGGAGGGCAGCAGGGTGGAGAGCTTCATCGTCCTGACTGACAGCAGGCGTCCTCTGAGAACCGTTTGCTTTCAGTCTGAGTGAGGGAGAGGAACAAACAAAGCAGAAGGCGAGAAGTGTCACGGAAGTAACGCTCGGTGTAGTTTAACACTTCAAGTGCAGAAGAAATGACTCATACACCCACAAACTTATTTGAAAAAAGGGGCTCCAACACAAAACCGGCAAACTGCCTGCTAACATGGTCGCTAGCTAGCTACTCTTTTGCAAATATAACGTCACCTCCAAAGAAAGAAAAGTGCAGACCAGACGGCCTTCGTCGTCTTCTCAGGAGACTGAAGGCGGTCCCGTTTCCACTTCGACAAACTGTAACGTTAGCCTGGAGGAACCACAGCGTCCTGTCTGTCGACGGGACACTGCTTGTTGTGTGGCGCTCTCTGGTCGGTCTTGTTAAAGGCACAGACAGTCAGGTGACTCGTCACGTGACACACTTTTTTTTGCTCCCAGGCAAATTAATTGTAGCTCGCTGCAGCTGGTAGATCAATTTAGTCGCTTTGGAGAATGCATTGATCTTTCCACATCCTATTTTGGCAGTAACTACTCTCATTATGCACCAGTTACACAGTCGCTTAATCAAAAAAACAGTTTAACTATAAATTCCCAACATAAACCCAAAGTTACACACACTCCCACATACCCATATATACAGCATCCCAACATAATCCCTCGAGATTTAGTTTGCTGTGATACATCACTAACTCAAATAGGACAGTGGATCCTACAAAGCTATTAAATCATTTGTTCTTTGAGAAATCTGCATCCATAGCCTGTGGGCTGAGCTTGAAGGTTCACTATAGACTTTAGAAAAAGTGATTTGACTATCAATTTTACTTACAGGGTCCACTAATTATACATTTCCTGAAGCTTTCAGCCCCATCTTGTGGCCTTCATCAGTGGCGTGAGTATGCTCAGTGGACAACAACTGATCTACCAACTCAATCATCTCAATAGAAAAACTCTATCCACTGAAGAAAGCCACAAGATTTGACTGAAAACTTTCCAACAATCGGCATAATAACAAAAAAAATAAACAAAAGAACAAGGATTTGTCATAAATATAAAACATTTATTGCATTGGTATTCGCTAACGTGTATAAAAGCATTGTTTACACACATTTCTTTGGATCTGTTTCTGTCTGACTCATCGCTGACACTGAATATAATCCACACTGGATTCAAAGGTTTGCCAATATTCCAGTGAACATGTTTCAGCCATAATAAAAGAGCTATAGGCGAAAGAACATTTATACCTCAAATTTAATTTATACAAGAACAGCATTAAAATACGCATTGTTTAAATTGTGGAGTGAAAGTGGTCTCTGACATTATTTACAGTGGCTTAGCAGATACATTATTGAAGTGAAGTGGTTTGATGATTAAAAAAAACAACCATTTTAACAGCAGTTTACAGATTGCTGTGAAGGCATTCACTTGTCTTGCATCTTCTCCAGAATGGGGACGATCATGTCAAACTTGGGTCTCTTGGCTGGGTCTTCGTTCATGCAGAGCCTCATCAGCTTACAGATATGAGGGGAAATCCCGGGTGGAATGGTTGGCCGAAGACCTTCGAGAGCCACCTGAGGAATACCGGTAGAATACAGAAATTATGGGTGTGGGCATACAGACAAGCCAGTGGGTGGATAAATACCCGACCCACTTACCTTCATGCCGATCTCCATGTGTGAGAGGTCAGCGAAAGGGACCTCTCTGGTAACCAGCTCCCACAGTAACGCAGCAAAGCTCCACATGTCAGCAGATCTTCTGTTGATGTCTTCAGGCCTCTTTTGCAGGGCTGCGAACAAGAGGGACAAGGAAACTCATAAACATGAGAGAAAAACTCATTTGTTTGTTTGTTTTTATTCTGTAACACGGGCAACACACCACATGACTACAACTGGGACTAAATTATAGCGTACAGCATGCTCCTTACTACATGACTCATAAAGTCTGAGAAGGCATTATGAGAGGAGGAAGTATAGGCGGAAGGGAGGAGAGCAAAGAAGGAGAAAAAAAAAAGGGAAACATACCTTCAGGGGCCATCCATGCTGGGGAGTAACTACGACCAGGACACTGGAAGGAGAACTTAGCATCTGCCATGCTTATTCTGGCTGTCATGTCCTCATCAATCTGCAAATCAAACATCTGGCTAGTCAAAGAGTCACAAGATCACCTTTATTGTGAGTTGCTGTCGAGGCAGTAATAGACTCAAATCTTTTTGTTAATATTTGTGGACAGTAAAGTAGTGTCTTACCATGACATGCTTACTGTTGAGGTAAAGCCGTGAAACCATTGGTTCTAAGGTGTGAAGGAAAGCCATGCCACTGGCAATGTCCAATGCAAACTTCACTGCTTGGCTTTGGTCGACCACCAGAGCTGAGGAAGAGGAAGAGGAAGACACAGGAGGACAGGAGAGGTATGATGGGGTGAGGATGGGTGTGCGATGTCATCCATCTACAGTAGCAATCCTCAGCCATAAAAAACATTTCCACTTTGTATATAGATTCAAGTACATACTAGTGCCCTGGTGCAGGATGTTGAAGAGGGATCCGTATGGCATGTTGTGGGTAATGACGATGGGGTGAGGGGATGGAGGTGACTGACAGGCCCCAAGAACAGGCAGAATGTTTGGATGAGAAAAAATCCTATGGAGACATGATAGACACACAGAATGTAAATGCTGAAAGTACACAGTAATATATTCTTAAAACATGGAGGTATTTTTCATATGATTTGGAGTAAAACACTTTGCTGTTGGGAGGAAACCCCATTAAAGAAAAAACGTTAAGACAAGAAAAACTAAAAACTAAAAAACTAAAAAAGTACCCATGCAGCACATTTGTGTCATCCTTGGCCCTTTAAAGTTAACATGAAGCTCTTTCATTTTTGGAGTGCACGTCAGATCATACGTTGCCTCAGAATATACTCATCCCAAATGCTTTCATGTGTGCTACAATTCTTAAAAGATGGCAAGAACTGAAGCCAACATGAAAGCACACTGCCAAGTTCTTCCAATTCCACACTCAGCCTTCCTGCTGCGGGTTCATTCTTTGAATCGGCCTGCTCAAAAGCTTTCTTCATTTTTGTCCTATTAAGGTTTTGTTGAGAGATTTTTTTTTCCTGTCACTTAAAAGTTGGTCTGAAGTCGTTTGCATTGATTAAACAGGGCCAATTTATGTATTATCTTCAAATGCTTCCCTTTATGTTGCGATTTGTTTGATACAAGAACATCAACATGACAAACAGAATTACAAAATACTGTTTCCATTCTACTATGATTGATTGAATCCCATGTCAGAATGGATTTAATGTTCACTGTGATGGAAGGCGGTTTGTGGAATTTGTTTTTCGCATTGTAGAGCAGAGCACATCACACATTAGACAGCTGCCAACAACTGTTTCATCACAAAACCATACCATACCATACCAACAGGCTCTGAAGAGCCAAACAGCAGAACCAAAATGTATTAGCCTCAGTTTATGCTAGCAAACAGATTGACGGCATGTGAATCCCATAAATGAACTCTGATATTTATATGCTTTGTGCAGACACCACAATAAATGCAAACCACCACCATTCCCTTTTCATTGTTAGAAAACTGATGTGTAGATTACCTGAGTTTTGGATGCTCCTCGTTGAAGTCTCTGCTCTTCCTGGTGGTCCAGTCTCTCACCTGAAGCACCTTCACTATAATCTCATCCCCTTGCCACCGACCCTGCCATAACTGCAGACAGAGCACATAGCCCAGTTAACAACTTGGGAACTGAAAATAAATTTAAAAAAAGACTGAAAAAGCAGTGAACATAGAGTGCAACTGACCTCTCCGGACTGATTTTCATTGATCTTTGCCAGGAGCGAAAGCTGCTTATAATCAATACCAGCCTGCTTGTTGAGGGTACCATTACCTGAAAGAGACAAAGCAGGAATAACCAAACATCCTGATCTGATGATTTGTTTCTTTCATGCGGTGAATTTTACTCACGAGGTCGTGTTCGCATGGTTCCCTTCCAGAAAGTTTCCTTATAGGGTACCTTGGTCATACTCTGACCCATTTTCTCTGCCTTTTCTACATAAAAGAAGGAACAACACAAAAATAAAGTGGTGATCCTTTTTTATTTTGCCAATATAATGATTTACTTGAATAATATCACCCGTTAGGGTGTTCAAATGCCAAAAGGTGACCTCTGACCTTGGAGCAGCTGTCTCAGGTGAGGCTTGGCCTTGTCCAGAGGTGTCTGTCCATACCTGTTACATACACACACCTGGGCACTACTGGTCATCAAGTCCTAAAAAAGAGAGGTTATGATTTTTGTTTTGGGTTAAAAGCAAAGACACTGACAAAAACGTGCACTGTAGTGTCCGTTTCTCCCCAGAAGAGGGCATTTTCAGCCAACAGATTGTGCTAAAAGAACAGGAGTGTGTGTGTGTGTGTGTGTGTGTGTGTGTGTGTGTGCGTGTGTGTGTGTGTGTTGTACTGCACCTCTGCCACTTCGTCTTGGCCCCAGAAGCAGGCGTAGTGAAGTGGTGTGTTTCCATGCTCGTTGACTGTATTGGGGTCGGCTTTGCACTGAATCAGCTGGCATTCACAGGTCATAGAGTGAGAAAAATGAGCAACGAAGCAGGTTTCCTTCCCTGGGACAATGTAAACGGAGCACGAAGGGTCCAGTTGTAACCGTATGGTGTGCTTACCTTTGCCACAATGTCTCTATGCCCGTGACTGGCGGCGAGATGTAATGGAGTATCATCTCCACGGTTCATCACATTAATACGAGCACCTCGCATGATGAGCATGTCAACAACTCCGCTCCTCCCTTCCCTGCATGCCCAGTGGAGGGGGCTGAAGCCATGGTCATCACTAAAACACAAAAAGACACACGGAGTGAATAAAGAGCAAAGGAGGACGCGTCCTAAACTTAGAAGTAGAATTAGAATATTTTTCAAAAATGATAATATTTGGAGAAATGCATAGGGTGCTCTCTTAACATCTCTGAGCATATACCAGCTGTCAAAATATCATCTGTGTGGTTCACTCTTCCCCTACCTACCAATCTTTATTTAGACTTCAGCACGTTTCCTCGTGCCCGTCTGACGACTGGCCTAGTAAATATGTCCATGCAAGCTGGAATGCCTGCTAACATATGCAAAGACGCAGACAGCGTACACATAGCACCGCTGCTGTCTACAAGGAGCCAAGCTACCACCTATGTGTTACTGGCCCCTTCACCCAAGTGACTCCTTCACATTAGCTGACCCCGGGGCAGCTGCTGGGGCTCCTCACAACTCCCCGCGAAGCCACAAACTCCACACTCTGTTTAACAACAAACCTCAAGAGGGCTTGTATGGCCTGTAGGAAATAGCTGCAGTACTAGCTCGCAGTAAAGTGAAATAGCGGTTAGTCGCATTCTCGGTCAATTCGGATCCAGCACTGTGGACAGACAGTCCATAGTCAGACTGACCCCGTGTGCTATAAAAAGTAACTCGGGAACGACAGATCGGAAAATACACAGTGGAATCCTCAGCTTCACATTCTCTGTGAGTCTCCCTGTGTCTTCCTGTGGTCACTCGCTCAAACACACACACACACACACACACACACACACACACACACACACCTCCCAGGGGAGATCTGAAATGGCATTTAATGTTAGTCTCAGTGGACTCCCTCTCCAGTTCCTACTTTCAGCTTCAAAATTCAGGGGAAAAGCACATTTCCCAAGAAAACAACGCTAACTACAAATTATTGGATATCCCGAAAGAGAAGAAAGACACAGACACAGTTGAGTCTCTTCATATTAACAGCTAAAGCCGGCCTCCAGCATAATGACTGGTCTCTCAGATGTTTATGTGGGACTGCAGCTCGCTGCCTGAGGAGCTCTGTCAGCGAGGGCCTGGCCCTGTATGGAGTTGAACAGAGGAAATGGCCTTGGCTGTTGCGTGGTTGGCTAGCAGCACCGCAGCCCTCAAAGTCAACGTCAACAAACTGCACATATATGGCCTGGCCTAAGAATGAGATAACCGAGGTCTTTAGCAGTGAGGTCTTGTAGCTCCTTTCTGGCAAGGAAATTGTGTTAAGAAGTGCACTGATTATCCTCAACATTGCTAGGGCTGCAACTCATGTCCATTATAAGTTGCTTTATCACTTATATTTTGGATTAATTCATTATGTTTTAATATATATGTGGAATATAGTATATGTAAAAAAAAAAAAAGCACATTACATTGAGTGACACCTTCAAACTGATTGTTTTGCTTGACCAACATTATAAAACTCAAAATATTCAATTTAAAATGATTATGTGATTATTTTCTAAAAATCTACTAAATCATTTCAGCACTATAATCGAAACTGTGTGATTTGCTGGATGAGTTTTAGGTTATATTCTGTTGCCGGAGTCATAAATTGACGTCATGGCACAACCTCCACAAATCACCCACTGCTTTTAGACAAGCGCAGTTTTTGGGGATGACATCATAAGGAAAGAAATCCAAGAAGACGAGGGGAACGACTGGACTGGAATTACCAAAAGCTGGGTGATGTTCAGCAGTGTGTGGAGTTGCAGGGAGAGCACAATATGGAAACTATTTGACCACCTCTAATGTGCCAAGGACTGCTTTGTACGCACACACACACACCCACACACACACACACACACACCAGCACAGACTCACTCACCCGCCATACCAAATGTAGTACGTTTGCTATAAAGTCAACCCCATTCATTAGAGGGCCGTACTCAATTTGTTACTGCGCAGACTTTACAGCGAGACTCCAACATCCAAGAGATGATGAAGACGGTCGTCTTTAAAGCTTCGTATGTGTGTGTGTGTGGCTGAAGTGTGTGCACATTAATCCGCTTACCCCAAGTTAAGGTCATTCTCTGTGTTGTCCAACCACAGGCGAACAGCAACAGAGTTCCCTTCTCGACACTGTGTGAAGATGTCATCCATGGTTATGCTGTGGGTTGCCTCTCTTGACTGGTTGCTCTTTCTATCTCTTTTGAGATCAGGAACATGTAGCCTGCAAAAGGTGAAAAGACTCCTTTGTGTGAGAGAGTTTGTGTTTTTGCTCCTGAAAAACTATGGAAAGTACATAAATGTGTTCAAGTGTTCTTGCTGTGCACTGTACAGTAGGCTACATCTTCTGGGAGGACCATTTTTGGCAGGTAGACAGACACTCACTGTCTCTAAGTTCACTTATATTAGGTCAATATTCATAACGTCAAATAGATTTGTTTATTCTTCTTGAAATGGCCGTGTGTGAATAATGTACTTTATGTTTTGTCTTTTAGCCTATGGTATCAGCATATTCCTATTAACAGTAAACCAGACTTCAAGTCACCATCTGCTGCGCAAAGAAACATAAAAAGCCAGGCAGAGCCCATTGAAATGACATTATGAGGTAGTTGAATATATTCCCACATTTCCCCTTGGCTCTATCCACCTCCGTTGAAATCGGAAGGGCTGGCCTATTGGGTCACTTTGAAATCTATTGTTAAAAAGTCAAAGTGAATTTGGACATCCAAAACAAAACTTCCGCAAACCACAATGGAAACAAAACTAGTTAAGATACAAAAGCGTTATCAGAACTCTTACCAGCTGCCAATCGATCGGTTTCTTGTCAGTTTCTTTTTTTCTTCCCCGAAAAGTCGGTCGTCTCCTGAAATGTAAGAGCAGAGAATACTCGGCCGGAGTCCACGCCCCGCTCCTACGAGTTGATGTTGGCTACTGGTGAGAAGTTAGAGGAGCTCTGCTACTGGCAAGCCCAATGTCCCGGGACACCTTCACAACAGCGCCCCCTGCTGGGAGCAATGCAATCATGCTCTACATCCAGCGGCACAGCTGCACGTGCCCGAAAATACCGAGCTCAGGTGATGTATAAATCATGCATCTTTTACTGTAATTTGTCCCGATACAAACTATGTGTTCCAAATACATGGTAATGAAAAAAAAAACTGCTAATCAAGAAAACAGCCACCATGTAGTGGAGGGAAAATCCACAGATATTAAATTATTTGTCTCCTTGCCGTTGACCATCACTATAAGATCTGTGATTTGTAGTTGGAGCCGGACCAATACTAGATTTTTTCTTGTAGCCGATATTAACATTCAAGGGTGAGTCAATGTATTTTCTAGAAATACATTGACTTTATGTATCCCTATGGCAATACAACTGAAGTCATTTTATTTGGACCACACCAACATTACATCTTCTCATCTTGGCCCTTTGACCTCTTCTGTTTAACCATTCAATTCAGGATTTAAGTGTGACAAATAAATCACACATGCCAGAAAGAAAAGCAGTCTCAGGGAGCTGGTACTGTGCATGCTGACTCACTGTCACACTTGTCATGACTTAAGAGTGATGAAATCCAACAAAGATATATTTGCTTTTTTTCACAGTTTTTGTTTTTAAGATAAATGTTGGTTGGCCTTTTTGTTGTATCAGCATTACGCTAATTGAAAATATGATTGGTTTTATCTTTGTATTAGAATTGGTTGGATTATAGCATGAGCATATCCGCCAAACTGGAACTAACCAACTATTTTCATTCTTAGCCAAACGTATTTCTTCTACCATCCTTAACTGTCACATCTGTTGGCTGACAGTTGCGCTGAGGAACTAACTTACTTGAGTTAGTTGAGGAATAAAGCCGCTGGGCACGCCGTTTCAAGATCGCTTATTATGGTTTCGAACACGTTTAGTGGAAAGACAGGAAATTATGGGAGGTGATGATATGTGACTAAGGTCATGAACTGGACTCACACCCAAAACAGTGCGTTGGCATGATACGCACTGACCACTGCTGCGTTAGGACATCCAGCAGCAGCAGGACCTTACAAGAGGCGGTCAATGGAACATTCAAATTAAATACATGACAAAAACAATAGACACTTTTTTTTTTATTATGGAAAATGATCTTTCAAACAGTTTTTAGAAATGAGTGTGTTCAGGGTGTCCTCAGATTGAGCCCTCCGGGCTGCTGTAAGTCCAGACTGAAGTCAAAATATAATCAAGCTCTACAATAAAGGAGGCAGCTCGGGGATTGATCCTTATGGAGCTTTGATCGGCAATGTCACTGCCATCACTAAACCATTTTTCAACTGACATAGCACACACACACACACACATACATACTACACTCACAAGAACTTCCTTCTTGTTTTGCCGCTTATCACAAAACATTTACAACTAAGATTGTAATGTCTGCATATTTGTTTTTGTTAACATTTCTGGCACTTTGCAATACTGTCAGAAATAACTAGATATTATTATTATTATCAAGAGTGACATGCTTGACTATGTTTTGTCACCATAGGGGTTCATTTTATTTCCCTGTCAGAGGGCACTAAAGCTGTAATCTAAGATTATTTTCATTGGTCAACAGTGACTTCAAACAGAGACAAACCTGAAAGCATCAACTGTTCACATTTGAGAGAATACACTCAGAAAAAGACTATATGACATGAAGAGTTCATATGTAACAATAGCTGAAATGCTATTGTATAATTCAGGTCAATCTATTAATCAGTAATTATTTTCAGCAATACAGCGAATGTCACATTTGGGTTTAGGCCACATCACTACGGTTTAACCTCCGGAGGCACACCCAGTCCGGCCATCATTACTGGCCCGACGGCGGGGTAACCTCTGGGGCCGTCTGTTGGCCTGACAGGCTTTCCATGGACTTAGACACTGTAGGTGCAGCTACTGTTGACACATCTGGTTTAGACGGCGTAAATAGAGGCGCTGAGATCCCAGACTCAATTCGGGCACCAGCTATTGGCGGCAGAGGTAAGCCTGCTCTATAAGATGGTCCAGCTTCATTAAGCACTGTTCGCTGTTTCAATCACAGGTGTGAGCGGTGTGGCGGCTGAGAACTTGACTTCTGACACCGTTCTGGAATTGCACATGGCAGCGTCAAGCTCAACTGGAATACTCAATCCTACTGGCTTTAAGACTGGTCCAGCATCATCAATCGTCATTGGGGTAAAAGGTTGATCCGACAGCGGAGCTGCTGGTGGCGGCTGAGAGAAGCTGACGGGGGTATGAGATGCTGGTGAGGCCTCGGCGGCAGGAGGCTCCACACGTGCAGATGCGGCAGCCTCTGCTGCCTTGGCACTTTCTGCTGCCTTGCTCTCCATCTCCTCCATCCGACGCTGCACCATCCGAGGCATCAGCTGCACGTAGGTGCCCATCAGGCGGTGGTTAGTGCGAATCAGCTTCCCCGCGCAGTTGTCCACACATTTCTCCTGGAGAGACAACAGCAATCGGTAACGATGAGTGGATAACTTAACAAAACAGGTGAAGTATAAATACAGACTAATGTGTTCATGGTACACTGCATGGCCTAAAGTATATAAACAGAGTCCACAGGTATTCACCACGGACATATGTGTGTGTCTATATACTTTTGGCCATGTTCTGTAAGATTATATGCACACATGTGTAACCTATATGATTCCCAGCATTCGTACCTCGTCCATGGTGAGGTTTCTGTAGTTGAAGTTGCTGCTGCATCGCTGGAAGCAAGTTTCAGTCATGCGGTTGTAAACCATTAGGAAATCCCGCAGCTGTAAGAGACACAATCACCCAAAGTCCCAATCAAACATTGACGAATAAACCCCAATGCATCTGCCACTGTATCTGAATGACACTCACATTTCTCAGTTGCTGGTCAGTATCCATCGTGATTCCGTCTTAAGTTGACTCACGCAATGTTATAGTTAGCTACAATGCTAACATCGAGAGCTTGAATCAAGCAGGTTATGGATTCCCTGATCTTTAGCTGTCTGAGGGTGAGTGACAACACACTTCCGCAAGATGTAATTTAGATGTCGGCTTCAGCGTATCAACTAAATCGCACCAAAACACGAACCGATTCAGGGAATAGTGTAAGATGGCATGACATTCACATGCGCGCAGCCATTTTTGTAACAAAGATCGTCTACGAGCAGGAACGACGCGTCACTCGGTCATAATTAAAGTGGCGACAGAAAGCGTCTCAACTTCGCCCCTAGCGTCTCCAAGTGGTACAGTTGTTGGTGCTGAACCGGATCTCTTTGATGGTTATAAAGGTTAACAACATCATTTTGATTGTGGGAATATGGTGTCAATTAAAGGTCGACAAGATAGTGGATCTTAAAAAACGAGTTTGGATCAACTGTAGAAACCCTTTGCGGAAAAAAATGTTTTTCCACCTTCCTGTATGAATAATAATAATAAAAGCTCTTTTAAAGATTATTTTAATGGTTTGCTCATTTCTGAATATATCAACATAATCACCTATTCATCACAACACTTGTTTGTAAATCAGCCCTGAGGAAAATCCTTTGACATTATTAACATTTGATAACGGTAAGTGGACCTGCATTTGCTTTCTAATCTTCTGACCACTCAAGAGTTACTGTACATGCAAACATTTACCCATTCATACACTGATGGCAAGGGCTGCCATGCAACAGGCCACCTGCTCATCAGATTTTAATATAATCATTCATCCACACACGGATAGCACAGCCTTCAGGAGCAATTTCGGGTTCAGTTTCTTGCCCAAGGACACTGCAACATGCGGACTGAAGGAGCCTGGGATCCAACTGCCGATTAGTAGACTACCCGCTCTACTTTCTGTGCCACAGTTGCCATCAGTGAACTATTGCCATAAATATGCACAATAATATCAAGGTTGTAATTTCAATAGCTTGCTCATTTCTGAATATAAACCACCTATCATGCATCCTCTCACAACTTTCATATTCATTAGATTGGGAAAAAGTTTTTAACCCGTAATAGTTTGTAAATGATGTACCCAAGTGTGCACGTGCAGTTACACAAAGAAAATCTGGCAGAGTGCAATAGCTTGTAATACTATGCAAGGGCAATAACCTGTGGTGTAGAGTGGATTTAGGACCCCAGACAAGAACGGACGTTTGAAAAAGTTCACACACAGCTTAAAGGAAATGGGTGGTGAGAGTGGATCCAGAGCTAAGACAGAGTGAGCAGAACTGTAGGCTGGAAAGCAGACTGGCAAGGCGATGGGCGAGACAGGCAGAGAAGGGACTTGAAGCACATGGACACACAGGATTCAGACAAACAGGAGGCTACAACTTGACAGTTGAAATTGGCTATAGCATTTGTACCATATTGGCAATCTGAATGATGGGGAGAAGATGGGAGTGTAGAGCCGGGGAAAATATACTGCAGGAGCTTGATGAGTGGATAGTTCACAGGTGTGCAGGTTGATTGATAGCAGGAGTGTTAGTTGAGTGAGACACCTAGACAAACACACATAGTCAGAGAGAGAACAAACAGGGGACCACACGCAGGGGTAAAACAGAAAACACTATGAATGAGGGAAAGGCACAGTCGAACCATTACTTACCTAAACACAACCACAAATGGATTCAAAATAAGTTCTAAAATGGGCGGTACAAACATGGGCATTTTTGATCAGTCCAGTGGTAGTGAACTTGTTAGAAATTAGACATCATGTATGGCAAATTACTTATTTAAATGGTGTAAGTGCCACAGAATAATGTGTGAATGTTTCAAAATCATAATAATTTATTATATTTCAAATTAGAAGAAAATATTTTACAAACACAGTGTGTGTTTAGGAAGTAAAGATGGGCACACAGTTGTGCCAGCAGACCTGCTGTCCATGTTGTTGGAATAAAACTGGACATCTTTACTTTCCAACTTTAACTTACTTAGATTTTAGGAAGAAACGACTGCTTGCCAAAAAACCCCACAGCCTTTGATATCAGACACTCCGCTGCAGCAGAAGTTGACATTTGTAAGCTGCAGTCAGCTAGCTAAACAGTTTTGGACAGCAGCGTTCTTTCCGGCTGGGCACAGACCAGAAGCAATCCATAAGAAAACTGAAAGCAGACAATGCACTCCTCAGATAGTCCCAGAAACCTGAGTTGGGAAGTTGCTCTTCCGACTTCAGTGTCTTAATTTAACTCGTAATATGAAAGCAACATGGATGTTACAAAGAAGCAGTGTTGTGTTTTATTGCTCAGGGCGCTTAAACAACACGTAAGCTGTTTCCGAGTTGTTGTTATGACTTGAGGGGGTGTTCATGTGAATGTTTTTTCATATTTTACCTTCTACATCATTACCAGTGACCTATTTCCATAAATATGCACATGGAAAGGTTGTAATTTCAATAGCTTTCACTCAGCAATGTGCATTCATTTGTAATACTAATGAGAGAATACAAAGTTTCCATCTGATGGCGGAAGGTAAGCACCAAAGTCAATTCTCTCCTCAATGCTCTCTTGAAAGTGAGCAAATGGAAAATCGACTTAACATAACATATTCTATGATACAAGCAAAGAGTTTAGTATTTCTTTTGAATAACTTTGTGTTTCTGGTTGACTGAGAGGCCATTTGATAGATTGACAGCAGCTGCTCTCCTGGCAGGCTCCTCGTTAAGAGAGATTGGTCTCAGCAGCTGTGTTGGACCAGATTTTAAAAGCCTGCCACACCCAGTGCCTTTGTTCTTTCTCTTTACTTTGTGTGTGGTTTCTGCAGGGTGAACACCATCAGTTCATCCTCTTTCTAACTAAGTTAGTAATCAGTATGTGGTCCCTCGCTGTTCTTTTTGGTTGCCCCCAACTCTGTGATGGAGTTTAGTTTACCTCCACTATATTTTGTACTGTAGAGCAGATCTGATGTAGATGCCGACACAGAGACAACGAGTGAGGATTCTTCGCGATTGTGTCAATTGCTTATGGTACCTGTACCTATGTTTGAAATTCTAGCTGATAATAATTTACATATGACAAAATGCTACTAATTAACAACTTTAATATGACAAAGTGGAAGACTCTATGGAAGACAAGGCAAATATTTCCAGGTTGTTTTCGTACTAAGATATGACAGTTACTAACGGTGCCTTATTATTTAGTTATTTGTGTAATCCATAGAGGGGAAAGAGGCCATGGTCGGCTATTGAAAAGTTGACAACAACCAGTCCGTGTACTGCGGGTCTCTGACTGCTAAGTTCACTTCAGAGCTCAGCTCCCTCAACAAATAACAGGGCAGTAAATGATCCTCCCCAAGTGGAGATTACAGAGAGGGACATAACACTTTTAGCAGACAGCGCAATAGATTATGAAGCTAATGAACATTATCGTAACTTTGATGTGGAACGTCTTCTGTGGGTGACATTTACATAACTATATGCCCACAGGGAACATCAAATTACATTACTTATATATCCCACTTCCTGTATCTTACTTTCTTATGCTTAAATGTATCTTCACATCAACATTTATCTACAGTCATTACATGACTGAAAAGCTGATTCACATACGTTTAGGCAACATTTATTCAAGAACATTTCAAAGCTTGGCTAATGCCTACAGCATGGAAAACAAATGTATGATTCTTTTTTTCCCTTCACACCTTTCCGAGACATCTGTTGATGTATGATTATGAGACATCAAAACAATAAAAGATCTGTCGTGTCATGTGATGTTTTCATTGCCTTTCGCAATAAATAGAATATTTCCATGTGGCCCTTGACCTCTAAATGTCAGCCAGTTTCCTTTTTTCTCAGTATATCCTCTACATTGATTGCTTCCTCTGCAAAGAAAGGTACACCTTTTGTTCCTTAGATGCTCAGTGGGGGGAGTGGAAATGAAATTGCGCAAAGCTCGCTGAATATTGAAGGTGACATAGTTTTCGTCCTTACAGACACAGTAATGGACAGTCACTTTTGCTTTTTTCAGGTTTCTTATTCAATTCTGAACATCTTAATATGATGTCTGTCTAATGCTACTGGTCACTATCATGGCTAAAGCTGCTGATGAAACGATCCGCGTCACTCTGAATAGCCTCTACCTCTGTAAGCTGTGTGCATACGCTCCCATTACGGTCTTGTCTATTTTTTCTTTCCTCACTTCCTTGCTCTCCTTTCCACTTTGTACTTTGCCCATCCTCCCTCCATCTTTTCCCCTCCCAACCCACATCCTCCCTCTCCATGTTCATGCCCCATTCTCTTTCCATCTCCTCGGTCTCTTGAGCTATCTGTTGACTGTTCAGGTAGATGCTACTGTGTGAAACCATGATGCTGGTGTCTCTGGATGGAAGGTCAGCGTCCATGTCTGCTTCCACCTCCAAGAAAGAATTCGCAGGGGGTGTGAGATGGACTGGCAGCTCATCTTGAAGTTTGTTCCGTCCCTGAGCGTGGCCTTGCTGGTGGCGATTGTTCTTCATGCGTTTCTTTGCCATCTTTAGATCCAGCGAGGCATAATTCAGGTCAGGCTGTAAAGACTTGTGTCAAACACGAGACAAAATGTTTTCATTAGTAAACCAAAAAAGCTGCAGCACTTTAAATGATTGATGATATTTTAGGTCTTGTGGTGGAAGGGTCTCATGTATTTCTGTAAGTCTGGTTTATTTTTAGAACATGCGTGCTTAATTGTGTTCATTGGCTCAGTTTCTTTTACCACAGTGTCTAAGGTGCTACCTTCCGTTTTGAAAGCAAAAATCAGCATGGGTTAAACTGGTCTGCACTCTGCATGTGTATTTTTACACCAAATACACGCTATCACATTTTAGTTTCAGTGTGAACGTAGAAACAAATGTACTAGATTACCAGCATTTACAAACTATAGTCATTGACTGGTCTAGAATAGGATTATACTTTTGTAAACAACTCGTAAAACCAGCTGTTGCTTTAGTGTATATTATATTAACTACATTTCATCGTCCATATTGGAGATGGTAAAGTTGTACTTGTATAGTTCTTTTTTTAGTCTTCATGCCGCAAAATGCAGTTAAACACATTCACCCATTAACAACCATTGATACACTGATGGCAGGGGCTACCATGCAAGGTGCCACCTGCTCATCAGGACTCTAACTAATCATTCATACGGCAATTTGGGGATAAGTGTATGATACAAATGTATGATAGAATGCTACATCATATATAATATAGTACGTAATATCATCAGATCGAAGTCTGAACATTCAGTCAAAGCAGTTACCTTCATACGATCTCTTGTCTGTTGCATGGTCATTATCTCATAGCAAACGTCTGCAGAATCTGAATAAGTGAAACACAGGATTCGGTCATCTGTTTGACATTGTACTAATCACAATAGGCACACATATACTTCACAAAGAAGAAGACAAATATCTAGATTTTTAAATATTCATCTGACTAAATTATAACAAACAGCAACATTTTGAAAATGACAGGAATTTAAACAGTGGTTGACAAGGAAATACAGTTTTTAGCCAAATGCATTTATTTATGCATGTATCTAAAGTGTAACCTTTTTATAGTGTAGAGTTTTTATATGTATTTATCTTCTGCTCAGCCTGTTTCTGTTATTGAAACGGCTCCGTCTATCCGTGTCCTTTTTAAAAACACACACTGAATGTTTCTAAAACATGGCATTTGCAATAATATTTTACTGTCTGCAAACACACAAAAGTGAACAATCATATTGTAATTATTACGAAAAATTTAGTAGACGCATCATACAAAAATAATTGTGTTTTACTGACATTCCAAGAAGAATTCAGTGATTTCTTGAAGAAGTTCACAGAACGCAGGTGGTGCTCACCTCTTCTTTCTGAGCTGATGTTACCGTAGATTGGATTTTCCTGTGGCTCGTGATGATCGTGGGGATTTTGCTGCTGCTCATCATCATTGAGGTTATGAAAATAATGTCCTTCATCTTGTGACGGGCTTCATCAAGTTACGGAAGAACAAAAAGTATTTTTCTCTAATAAGATGTCATTTGCACATTACAAAGAAAAGAAAATACTGGAATACTTACTACAAATTAAGATGTATTGGACCAAATAATAATTGGCAGACATGCACACATGTTTAAGCGTCATTAAATAAATTAATAAAAAGCATACCTTTCTGCTGTACAAATGTGTTTGAGGCAGCACTCGTCTGTCTCTGTATGAACAAAATATTTAGCAATTTGACGTATACCTTGTAAAAGCTGAGAGGTTTAGAATAAATGGTGACCACATTTGAAAAAAAACAATGACTTTACGTGTAACCATACAGTACCTCTGCACAACTTGGTGCTTCGTCTCATGCAGAAGATGACATTGAGACAGAAAGAGACAAACAAGGCCAGGGATAACAGCACCAGAGCTACCAGAACATCATCTAAAAGACAAGCACAAAATGACTCCTACTTACTATTTGTTTCTTTTGTGACAAACAAAGATGTCAGTAAAAGCTTCTATAATTCTGGATGATTACAATCCCTGAATTTTAAGATGAGAAATTTGGAGGAAAAACCGAAAGCAGCCGTTATAAAATGTTGTTCATTCTACGCACTGTCACAAAAATACGCACTGTACCAATTTCAGCTGAACAATACTGATAAATTTCACAGGAAAATCATTCTTTCAACTGTAGCCACAGTTGTATTATACATTCTTTAAACTGTAACCATCATTTTTTTGTAAATGTATCTCAATTTCTAAGTTGAATAAATAATTTGATGAAAAAGCATCAAATGTGTGCCACATGGTATGATAACGCTACGTAGGTCCTACTGTGACATCAACAAAACAAGGTAGCATGTGAATGTTATACTACAGTAAAAAGAGCATCATGATTATCATCTCACTGCTGTTTTACAGTTTGTTCTGCCATATTCTGTGACATACGCTTTAGAAAGTATTTAGCTGTTTTTGTGATCAAAGCGATATACTAAGGGATACAAGATTAAGACCACTGCAATGTAACAATACAAGTTTTAGATCTAAGTCTAATTTTAGAAGATCCTACCTGACATGTTCCAGCCGTCTTGAACAAAACTAGTTGTCTGTCTGACACGATTGCTCTCAGACTACAGGGCGCCAACGTGTTTAGTCAGTGAGCTGAGCTACACTGGAGTCTATTTTTGCTTTGGCTTAGTTACCTCTCTCTTGTCACAGTGCTTTGAAAACTAGTGGCTCTTCAGTTACAAACAGGAAGCAAAGTAACCTCATTCTGAGGCACCCAGTCTCGATCCCATTGTGAGGTACAATACAATCTAAGATAGATGACTATATAAAGATGAAAATGGTTAATATCTCATTAGCAAGTTCAATATTGTTTATTGTTATAATAAAATGTACATAAACAAACAAGCAAAAATGACTTTGCACCCTAAAAACATATATAATTTTCATTCTATTCATTTGTGAGCTAAGAATTTTTAACTGTTCTGGAAATTCAGAAAAATTCAACCCCCAATTGTAGCCCTAACTTACTAAACCTAATTCTGACTTAACCCTAAAATAAATAGTTACGCTTGTGGTGACCTTATTTATCAGTTTCCTGAAAGCGAGAATCTCCGACGGGCACACATGTGAATTTGGTTTGAATACAGTACAATTGAGCTTTATGTATTATATGGGTTGTCTGTGTGCATGGGGCTTCAGAGCTATAGATATCAAGAATGTAATTTGCCGTACACAGAGGACATTGTGGTTTTGCTACTGTGGTCGGAAAATCTGAATGAAAAAAAAAGCCGTTTTGTAAGGTCTCTCAGTACAGCTGAATGCACAATCGTGTGTGTATGTGTGTGCGTGTGTGTGTGTGTGTGACAAAAAAAAAGGTGCTGAAACCGAATTAAGCACGGTCCTCTTAGTGTGGTCTACAAACTATGTTTTTAGTCTCAAAGAAATAATCAACACACAAGAATCATTTTTTTTAAAACCTGTAAATACTCAAATATGAAAAGCTATATTAACATTTACCCACTTCCTGTATGTATGTATGTATGTATGTATGTATGTGTGTGTGTGTGTGTAAGAGGTGGCATCAAGTGGCTGTTATGGCATTTAGCCTATGTGGTTTGTGGTTTAGGTCCCACTTTGTAGTCTCCAGTGTCACTCTGTGGTACATGTGGACAACAGTGGTCTTTGATATAAATGTGTCTGTCAATTTGCTGCATTAGCACTAAACAGCGGCAAATATTAAGAGCAACTCATTGGACATCTGGGCAAGAAAACCTAATTCGCAACTATAAGAGATGAAAGACAGAATTGGAAAGTAAATCAGCCATATAGTTCAGAGTTTAGATGGAAATACAATGTTTATTCATTGCTGCATAATAGTTGCTTGGACTTTATTAGAAAGATGCAGTACATGTATAATATTGCAAGAATACCATAAAAGAATGTAAGTAACACAAGCACCGTCAATGTAATTGCTCAAGGTCAATTTAAATGGTAAATAGACTACGGTATAGTACATTTCTAGTTTTCTGACCACTGAAAGCGCTTTAACACTACATGTCATTCACCCATTCACACACTGATGGCAGGGCCTACCATGCAAGGTGCCACCTGCCTATCAGGAATAACTATAACCATTCACACCCATTCTTTAACCGTATAGGCACAGCTTTGAGGAGCAACGTGGGGTTAAGTGTCCATGCTGCCAATCTTCTGACTTAAAGACAACCCGTTATACCTCTGAGCCACAGCTGCCCAGAGTCAAATTAAATCAGCTTTCATTTTCAAATGATAGAAACATGATTTTACACCTCTTTATACAAAAAAGCATAGAACCCAACCCAGTTACACACAAAGCCAACATTTGTACAATTGTCTGTATTGTAACTGCAGTTTTAACTGACCATAACTGCAAATGATACACTTCGTAATTCTGCATGTAACCAAAATAGGATACAGAGCACACACACTATATCCCCCCAATAACTTGCAATGTATCTACTGTCATTGGAAATATATGAGACATTATACATTGATAAACATTTCTTTCATATCTTTAAGTTATGTCACGGAGTTACATCTTGAAGTGGGGATAGGCTGTGTTGAAATCTCATGGTGTCTTGCAGCTGTATACTTGAAAGGAGGTGGAGGGGGTTTGAACGAGGGCGGTAGATTCATCCTGCAGAGAGAGAGAGAGCAGGAATATTGACTCGTGCCATTGCTAGAAGATTAGTTGTATCTAAAAAGCATGCAGTTTTTAATAGATCATGTGTTTCTATCGGTATAAATGAGAGATATGAGGTTCACCCAGTGCATGACCCTGAATAAATACAAGCAGGTGTAGAGGATAGCTGCATGGATAGTGAAGAGTTTTACCTCTCCCTCATTTTTCGTCTGAAGCAGAGAAAGCCAGCCGCAGCTATCAATACCAGGATTGGAACGATGAATAACCACAACAGATGACTCTGTGCACCACCAGCACCTGAGAAGCAAATTCAGTGAGGGGAAATAGTGTCATTTTAGGGGACAGCAACAGCAAAAGATATGTTTCTAAGATATCGATCAGCTTGCTCAGGTGAAACCCTGCAGACTCCAATAAATATTGATATTAAACGTAAAGTTACAAAAGCTTTTTGCCGAGAGGCAGAAAAGTGTCACGCCATCCTCCCCCTCAGCAGGTTGCACTCTTTTTAACAAGATTTCTACCTTTTTTAAAAAAAAAAATGCATCTAGCCTGAGGCTGATAGAACTGGAATCTACAAAGCCTTCATATGTGATGAAGATACAGATGGTGAAATCAAAGAAACTGCGGCTGAAATTCATCTTTATTTTTCTTAAGAGGGTCTTGCCTTCGAGCATTTAGCGCTGCTGTCTGTAGTTATTTGCTGCTTTGAAACGGTTTTCATTGTATTCTTTCCGGCACTTCTGCTGCTCGCAGAATCCAGAGCAAATAAATGTGCCCAAAACAATCTGAGAGCATCACTAAAAAGCCTTTTATCAGGTCGTAGTATGGTTGATAATAGTCACAGATTCTATCCTTGGAATGTTTTATTCATGGGAGGGAAATATAACAAATTTGCCAACCTGGATCAAATGTGTCACCTTCACCCTCAATGACTATCGTTGTATTTCCAGTGCTCAGAGTCGAGGCTGCATCAGGATTGCCTTCCATAGACTCATTCTTCGTCCCGTATGTTGATCTGAAAACCTCATTACCATAACTGGATGTTGTGGATAGATTGCTGGCCACTGATGTTGGGTTTATCTCCTGATCATTGGAGCTGTTAAAGTGATTGGGTTCAGTGTGTGTGATAGGGGATAACGTGACACTGACATGTGTAGAATTTGTTAAAGGGGTCATATGCTCTTCAGCTGTGGTATTTCTGGAGTTTGGATTATCATCTTTTACATCAGTGCTCATATTCATGGTCGAAGCTACATTGGCGTCAGTTGTTGAAAGCCCAGTGGTCGGTGATGTGGTAAGGCTGCTGTCTGCTGATTCGATCAAACCCTCCTCAGTTACATTAGACTGTGGTGGCACTGTCGCAAGATCTGAAAGTAGCAAAACATGGATTAAATATGCTGTAAGCAACCATAGACTGCAATGTTTTGATGTTGGCACTGCATCAAATACCTACTTTCTTGAAGCTCCACAGTGCTTACATGTCACAAAAAAAAATACTTTACATGGTAAACTGCACATGGATTCACAAACTGTAGCCAGGAAACTGTACATGTTAGCGGCAGTCAAGTAATTGGAATATTTGGGAAATACGCTTAACAGCTTTCTTGCCAAGAGTTCGATGCCACTCGTATCTCTAGGTTTAAAATGTAGCTGCTTAGCTTAAGCATAAAGCCTGAAAACTGTTTATTGACAATCTGCCTACGAGCACCTCTACAGGTTAAGCCTAGTTTGTTTAATCCGAACAAACAGAGATGTGAAACCGATGGGTTGCAGTTTTACAGGAGTAAAAGGAGTCAAATCCTGCGCTGGAAGTATTTTTTTCAGCAGGTGCAGTAACTTCCTGGAGTCTCTGCTGGTTGCCTCGCAACTGCAACCGGCTAAAAAAATAGTCCAGCATTTAACCTCCAGTAAAATGGCAAGTGGCGATGTTACATCTTGGTTTTTGTACACGTTTCCCGAAATGTTGAACAATTCCTTTAACAAGCTTCACATTGGAAAGGTGAGTGTGGAGTAGGAACTGTAAGTGATGCACGACAAAAACTTTAAAATACCCAGTGCACAGTTGTAAACATGGACAGAGTTGGCATTTATGAGGCCACTCTGTGCATAATCAATGGGGCTTACTCAAGAACCTGGACCGTGAAACCATGGGCACAGGTGTGGGCATGAATTGCAAATTCAATAGTGTGGTGTTAACATATTCTTAATCAATGAGTACGTTAGATAATCTGTTGTGCATCAGTTGTTTTCAACTTTTTGTGTTCTACCATGCATACCCCCAAATTTACACCAGGAAAGATCCATTGTGAATTTCAGCTCGCATACCCAATGAGACGTAACTAAGAAAAGCATATTAAATGCAACCCAATGCTGCGATGCATTGTGATCTAATACGTGTTTCAAGCATCTCAATTCAGTATTTTTTTCAAGCCTTCATTTGGACTGTACTACTCCCATATGTCCAACAGATTGTGCTCTCACCCCATGTCGTAATTCAGAGACAATGTTGAGACTCTGCTGTGTTTGTTCTTGTGGTTTGAAAGTGGATAGTAAGAAAGAGCAGGAAGTGACTTCCGACGTCTATGCGGCTTGTGTTTTTTCTTCAGTTACAGTTTCAAATTCTCATGAGAAGCACGAACACAGGAAGAGAAAAAGACAGCTGAGGATTTTTTTTCCTGCGTAAGCACAGGCAACTGAGGGCACAATACCAAACTATATCACCAGTGGGGACAGACAGCATGCAGTTTGGTTGTTTTACAATTTAAAACTGTAGACTGTTTTAGTGAAGCTTGGTTAGGTATACACCTGAATCCCACCACTCAATTGATTTGCAGTTTCACTCTTAAAGTTTTTGTAGCTCCAAATTTATTCAGTTACTGGTGCATCCTCATAACAGGGCTTCAAAATCCTTTTGAATCTCTCTCTTTCCTTTTCAGCTAATCAAAAAATGTAATTGAGTGAGCTCCTGTATAATAACAAAAGTCAAGTATCAGCTTTTTGGTCCAGTGGAGTTTATTAAGTCATTCAGTCTCTTGGGCACCCTACTAGATTGTTAATCCAGCCATGAGGAAATGCTGAAATTGAGTTTGATACAAAGAAGGAAAGAAGTGTAGAGGCTCACCTGTCCTTAAGCTTGTGGTTGCTGTTAGCACCGTGATGATGAACTCTTTATGCAGACTTTTGTTTCCTGTGTTGACACTCAGTGTATAAACCCCTGCATGAGCATCAGCCACACACCACAGCTCCAGAGATTCATTCTCTGACACCAGCGTCTTGTTCTAGGGCAGAACAAGATTATGTATATAAATACCTTTTTCATACAGAGTTTTTTTTTTGTGTATTGTAGATTTTGATGTCAGAGTTAATCAAATCATCTTGACGTTCGATGAACGAAATGAAATTCATGTAAGGTCAGAAATGGGCTGATCAACAGATTTTTTCCGATACCTTGGTCCATTTGTACTTTGCATCAGGGAAGAGTTTGCATTTAATGGTCACATTTTCTGCAGAATGGACCTCGACTGCTCTATCCACATCACACATTATAATAACGTCATCTAATAGAGAGAAAATGTAAGATTAATTTGGATCGACAACACAATAATGCTTATTTAAAACATTTGCTGTAAAATGAATACAGAAAATGACTATTAGCAAAAACAATTCTGTCAGATGCAATACACATACACAACCTCTTCTGCCTGTAATTTGTCTAACACCCCTTTAGTTCCGTTACGGTTCAATAGAAGGTTAGGGTGTGTTGTGCCTGCGTCATTGGACAACTAAATGAGTGATGAGGCAAAACAAAAAGTAGGCCAAACAGAGGAATGAAAATACATGGATAGCAAAGCCTTTAGATGTGTTCTTGTAATTATTACATAGATTTGCTCAGAAGAAAATATGTTTTGAGATTGGCAGAGGAACGGCACTCTGATGCAATCAGGAGTAACATGAAATATATGCATTGGACATTAAGATAGAAAGTTACTGCACGTCTCTATCCTGCAGCGTCTGGTTGTGGTAGTGTATGGCTTTGCATGCACTTGCCTTCATCTTACCTTTGATCTCGAGCACTGTTTCACTCGAAATGGAGCCCTGAGGAAAACTTGAAATGTCACAAATATAGATACCGCTGTCCTGTGTTGTCACCCCGTAAAGTTGAAGATGGGAGCCCATCGACGCCTTCTCAATCTGCATGGTGACGTTAGGCCAAAATAGATTGAATCCTCGATCTGGGCTGTACAGAGCCACCTTTGAGTTTTTATGTTTGTTGTTCTTCCTCCATTCAATGCTGACAATCGTGAGAGTCGGACTGTTTTTTACAATGCAGGGCAAGGTAACGTTCTGGCCCACTACTGCATCCATCCTTTCATAATGGAACACCTCAACATCCGGGAGCCCTGTCGAGCACATCAGATAGCATTGGAAGCAAGAAAAGTGAGGAGACAAGATCACTTACACTTTGAAGTTGGTATTAGAGACTGCAGTCCGCTGGGATGCAGGCAGATACAATCATAGCATTATACAGAGGCAGCTTGTCACACTAGAAGCCAATACACATTTCAAACCCATGTTGAATATCCCATCGTTGCTGGTATATTACATGGCAAAAGCGCACGTGGTGCAGGATTACCTTGTATACTTGAGGCAAGGAGCAGGAGAGAGAAGGCTGTTCCCAGGGCACCTCTAGCCATGTCTGAGCTCCTCAAACTCATTACGACCAATTGGGCTGACTCCATAGAGGGATTCAGCCAAGACAGAGAGCGTAGACTGTCGACTGAGGTTAAAGCGTGGGGTAGAGACTGAGAGACAGAGAGCAGGAAGACCTATCTTCACAGGAAGCTACACAGAGAGTCATATGTGTAGCGCTGTAGCTTTGCGGTGACAACTTTGTGTGCAAAGCAGATACTTGCAATAGAAGTAAATCTGCACAGTGATTATTATTATGTTATCTTTTATCTAAGACTAACTAACAGGATGCAGACAATTGACTCATTGGATTTTTTATTACATCTCTGAGGATCTGAAAACATCCATGAAGAAAGATACCAAGGGAACACACAAACACAAGCTAGACTGAAAGATGAATGCTTTATTGAATAAACTTGTTTTTTATGAATTCATTCTAAACATGTGCAGGTTGAAAATTAAATGAATTAAATTAAATTAAATTTTAATTAATTTTATTATTTGAACTGTATTTTTTGTAATTAACTCAAAGTTTAATTTAGTACAATGTCTTCATGAGAAAATGAATACAAATAGATTCTTGCAGGCACAACACAAAGAGACGAACCGTACACACACCTGCCGTTTTGTATCTATGATGTGCATGTCTGTTTCTTATAGCTCCATCTGTTGGTCAATACATACTCAAGAGACAATGCAATCTGGAAATCATCTCCGCCTCCCCTCATCTGGTTTATCTTCTTTCCAAGGTGAGCCACTAACTTCCATAAAATAATAATAAAAATGATATATTAGAAAATTGCTAAATGTGATAAATTGATTGCTTGATATCAGCTGTCCTTCAGATGGCAGCCTTGCTTTGCCCCCTGTGCTTGTTTGTGGTTAATGTCTCAGAGGAGAACTTATACAAAGCTCCTCACAATGTTTTTCAGAGATGAGCAACATTCTTCCTGTGAGACATTGAACACTGAACTTCTAATGCATAAATTAATTCTTAAAGAATGGCATCAGTCTGTAGCGTCACGCGAGATGGCTTCATATAACTTTACCAAATTATCGTCATTTTCTGTGCTAATTTGATGAATGTATTTTTGTGGAAATGTTCTTCAGGGATACAAGATAAACCTGTTGATAAATGGGTGGCCATGTTTTCAAAAGTTAGGGTAGCAGTATTTCATTAATCAATCAGAAACAAACAAGATGAATTGTTGTTAGTATCACAAAATGCTGTTATCCAAACAGCTTGTCCATCTTTTATTCCATTTATCTTTATCTTTTATCATATTATGAGCTCTCCCCTTCATATATTATGAACATTCCCTGTAGACCCCACAATGCATTTAGATGACTAATAACGTGACAGCCATATGCTGTGTATGACCTTTATAACTTGAATTAGGGCTTAGAAGGGTGAAAAAACACTGAAAGAATACTGATAGAAATCTTCCTTTGGATAGTAGTCAAAGTCTAGCGGGACCTTGTTGCTCCATTTAAAAAGGGCAGCATCACTTCCCCGGGGAGTCGAGGAAATCTTTCTGACAGAATGTAACATTGCTGTGACTACTTCATTCAGTGGCCCGCAAATAATGTTGGGAACAAAATGTATTTTGGACGATAAACAATATCTTAGCTCGTAATGGCTTCCTAGTGTTCCAGCCAGAAAAGTTAAATGGGAACTATTCTCATTCACAATTAAATAATAATGAACAAAGTGAATTACTACTCTAGGTACAAGCTGTGCTTTCTGCTTTCTCTGGCATGGTGAAAAGGATAGAGTGCGGTGACCTGCTGATGCACCCGGCACTTCCTGCACACACTAATAGTTCCACACTGAGGGCTCGAGGGCTGCTGCTCTGTGACCTGCACCAAATTGCACTTGTTGCAGCATATTGCACCAGAACACTTAGTTGTCAATTCTGTGTATAGATATTTGTATCCATGTGTGTGTGTGATGTGTACGTTTTTGTGTCCGCTGACCTCAAGGGGGTGTGTGACCACACACACACACACACATTCTGCACTGCTCAGGTATCCACACTGCTGTTTCACAGTGTTATATCTTTGAACGAGTGTGATTTTTAGAGGCAATGAATTAATAAAATCTGGGCATGTTGGACAGATTGTCTGACTACAAACCAGTCAGTGAGACTACTGGTGGAAAATCCTGATCTGTAAAGCATAAATACCCATGCCCTGTCAGTAGGCCTGCACGTTTAGCTTGTATCTATAACCGATGTGATGCAGAGCCAGTAAAACCAACATATGCCAACAACAGAGCATATGGTGGAGTGCAGACACACACAATTTGGAGTGTCTTTTATATAATGCCCTTATTTAACCATCCAGAAAAACACACATTTGCAATGATTGTGTTCACCTTCAGTGTTTCATTTGAAGGATAAATGGATGGGTACAAACGGCAAGCACAGCAGTGGCTGAGAAACCCAAAGCTCTGATCGACATCAAACTTTCTGAAAATGGGACATTTTTTGGAGACCGTCAGGAGTGGGAGCGAGAGTGAGTGAGTGAGGGAGAGACAAATTGAGAGAGCCATTGTGATGGATAAAAATGATGTTTCATAACTTGTCAGGACTGTACACAATGGGCCACTGAATTAATGGGTTAAGATGGTGAATAGTGTGGGGGTGTAAGGTGGGATAGAAAAAAAACAGAAATTTATTCATCACTCTCCCACCTCGTAGAAAAAACAGAACAAAATGACAGTGAGAAGCAACACCAGAAACTGTAGTGAAATGAACAGTGACATAATGGAGTGTAGACATGTAGTGTACAGTGTGCATGAATGGTCGCTGTGGACGCAGTGTGCACTGCACATAAAAGCAGGGTGAGATTAGAGGGAATACATTATCATACATGAATGGGTTTGTTGGAGTACGTTATCAATTAGGGACAATCATATGAGCTCATCTGCCCCCTATAAAATAAGTACATACATGTAGTATGACACCTCCAGACCTTTCTTTCACAAAAGACAAACTAGAAGAAAACCAAAGGAAATGCAGCAATATCTCTTTTTTGACTTTAAGACAATGCCTAATTAAATAGTTTACACAACAGAAAGAGATGGATTTAATCGGGTGGTCAACTTCGTTTTAGTTTTCACAATGGCTCCCTCTTTTACAGATACGCTCACAATAAAACTATACTTAGAAACACGCACTATTGTCTCAGAGCAAATCAGTGTTCTTTTAAAAGCCATCAAAATGTCAGCTTAGAGCCGATAATCCCCAATTATCCCCTGGACATGAATAAAATATCTCCATCAAACAAAGCACAGAGCGTGAATAAAAGTGACTGTGTTGGCAATGTAGGATTTTGAATGCAGAAATGTCTCCCCTTGCTATTCTGCACAACAAAAGGAATGGCATCAAGCCACATTCCTCCAGTGATGAAGAGGAGTTTATTTGTGGTATATCTAAAATTGTTTTTTGATCTTATGACGCTAAACAAACAGCTTCCAGTCAGATTTCCTCCGTGTCAAAGCCGTTAAATTCTCTTGTTTATTTTAATTCCCTTTTTATTTCCATTTGCTCCCTCCGGTGCGAAAGACATGCTTCTGCTTTTAATGTCATGTATTTACACTGATCTCTCTGACAGCACAAATAGTTTTAGCAAATTTCTTGTTGACTTGTACTTTTTTTTGCTATCAATATGTATCTTACAGTGCCTCAAGAATCAGCCAAGTAGCCTACTGAGCCAGAAAACTCAAAGTACTGGAGTTTGTTAATTGTTGCTGTTGCACAGAACCATTACTTTGATGTCTCGGGGTTTCTTGCTTGAATGCAAGTCCTCTGGGACTTTAGTGCATTGAATAAGAACCAACAGATGAGAACCTCAGGCTCCAACTGTTAGCTCATTCCTATTGTGATATACGCAGCTCCATCCTGTGTCCACCCCCTCACTCCAACTTGTCATTTTTCAATGTCTTTCCTCTCAGCAGTCTTGCTATCTCTCGACATCCGCTGATTGTAAGTTAATTCTCATGAGAAAGTCTTAACACACCTGGGATTCCTTAGTTGCTGTAATTCATCGTCTGTAAAACCTCAGCTCCCTTCTTGACCGTTTGAGCTGCCCCCCTCAGAAGGAGCTAGGGGAATTTAACTACTTTTAGGTGAGGGAATGTTGTCAGATGGGATCAAACTGATTTACATGTGTTATGTTAAATGAGTGACTCATAGTGTCAAATCCACAGAGACTTATCGGCCCGCTCTGCTTCGTCGTTTCAATTTTACGCCCAGGAAATGTACAGTTCAAGAGGTAGGTATACACATGCTCTAAATAAAGGTGCAGATGGTTGATCATCTGCACATGCTGTTGCGGTGTCTGTGAGGAAAGATGTCAGTAAAACCCAGGACCTTGAGTATGGAATGTTTGGACTCATGTAACAAGAGCGTTCCTCCGCAAAGTTACAGATAACTTCTTGCAAAAACAACCCAGCTCAGTCTATCAAGCTAATACCACTTTCTGATGATAAAGCATGATTCCTCATGGATTCAACACGCACACACAGCTTGTGTCTGAGAGTTTTCTCTGCGTGGGTAGTTTGTCTGTTATCATCTAAAATGATATTCGAGAGGGTTTAAGATTTTGACAACGTGTCTAGGGACCTTGAGAGTGTGCACTGTGGGACAAGATTTGCAGAGGAGGGTGAATTTATGCCCATCATTTGACTTGAATGGCGACAATGAAATGTAATCTCGTTTAGAATCTGTGTTTACACGGCACGTTTGTGGGCTTGTGTGTGTGTGTGTGTGTGTGTCTGCATACCTCCATGTGTTTTTGGGGCAGGGGACAAGTAAACAACTACCCTCCAGCTGTTTCCTTCCAGTCCAGTCCAATCCAATTCAAAGCAATTGAGGCAGTATTTGTTCAACCAAGTTGGCTCCCACTGCGGACGAGTTATATCGTCCCTTGATGTGCTCCAGTTGGTATTCAGTGTGTTGTGGCTTAAGCAGCAGCAGCATGTGTTTTAGTAAAGCACTGCAATAATTGATGGGAGGAGAGTGGTGGCTCTTCTTAGCCGGAACAAAACAGCAACATAACACAAACACATGTTCTTTACGAACCTCTCTGTAATAACACTGTCCTTTTTGTGCAGAGAACAGTACCCTGTGATGGAATTCTTCTCGAGTCATTTGTTTGCTACTTCACATCCACATCAGCACACATACACGTAACACACTGTAACATTGGGAGTGCTGTAAACACAGAAAACCGTGTTGTTTGTCAACTTTCGTATTTGTCACATTAAGGCCCCTGTGCATTCCAGTATATATTTTACCAAAGTAGGATGTTTTGTAAAGCAGTTTACCATTTAAAAAATAGAGCAGATGTGTTCATAATACTGCTTATATGAAGGACAATATCCACTATACCCCCACAACAATCACAGACATCCTTCCATATTCATACTGTACACTTTTATACACAGTCTTGTCTTATGATAAATAATTGAAACCATACTAATTCTTACCAGTTTCTACTCCTACTGAAATGTAGGTACAGAGGAAGAAAACAAGACAAATACAAAATAATTGGCCCTTTTTAGAGGAAAGGGAAAACAGACGATTCTTTATTTATCATTTATTTTCGTCAACACAAACCTTTGCGGTGCAGCACTGCGAAACAAAATGGTTACCTCCACTTAATTACTTGTTAGTGTCTGCAGAATGCCAGTGTTGTTAACACCATTTCCCCCAAACTTTTGTTTTCCTGTGCTGAACACCGTCAGTAACCAGTATTTACAAAAATGGTTAAATTATAATTAGTTTTCAATGGGTACCTGATTCATACCACGAGATTGTGCTACAAGGTAGATTGTGGAGGATAAAATGAATTGTTACTAGATTGGGTTCAGATCATATGGCTCACCTATACCACTCACCGCCATCAAATCTACTGTATGATGTTTTCAGTGTCAGAAAAGCATAATAGAATTCGTGTCGACTTCCTGACTAATGGAGGTCTGTTAATTAATATGAAAACAAAAGACAACTCATACCTTCCGAGGTGTATGAAAAACTGCAAAACGAAACACTGTGAGGTTTCTGTGGTCCACTCTTATGGGAGGTCAGCAGAGAGCCAACTAGGCAGCAATGTTTGGAGTGGCATAAGGTGCTGCTGTGACGAGTCACATTGAGACATGATTCATTATCCTTGTGGCTAATTTCACTTTGACCACCCCCCCCCCTATTAGTCATCACGATTATCTCCGCTCCAGCAGGTTAAAGCATTATGCTACAAAACCAGTATATAATAGATGCATTCTTGTTACTGTGAAACTAGGAGTTTGAATGTCTGAGAAAATGCTAACAATTATAATAACCTATTTAGATCAGTTCTTATTAAATCATTTATTTTAATTTGCATTGATTACATCTGTACATTCCTTGCTCTTCTGAATTTGGGGGATGATGGTTCTTGACGGCCACAAAATCCTATTCCAAAAAATGTCGGCCGATATTTGAGTGTTTTTATTATTGCTCATGTTCATACGCTTGAATCCAGATATTGTCAGTCACCAATTACCTGCTGGAAGAATGAAAATAAGTCCAAAGGACATGAGTATTCATGAAGTAAATACAATAAAATTGATAAGATTTGATAAAGAGGAATGACAACAGCATAAATAAAAACGTAAATCCAACATTTTCAAAAGCTTTCACAAATAGAAAAGTTTTGTACCAGAGTCTTGTACCAACTAGAGTCAGTGAAGGGAGCCCTGGCTGACACCCAAGTAAGGTGCATTGCAATAATTAGGCTGAGAATAGATACAAACATGTACCACTCTTTGTAGATCAGCAATTGATAAAAATGAAGTTCTTGCAAAAGGTGCGAGTTGTATATCAGTGTAGATAAAATACACTTAGCCTCAAACCAGAAAGCCATACAAAGCAATAAAGGTTTATTGCTTTTATGAAATGGTCACTACATAAACCTGTCAATGTTTTATAAAATAAACACACAGCCACAAACAAATGCTAAAATGTATTGATAGCAAATAATTCATTTAGCAGAATGATTGCCCTGGAACACACAGATGCAGTGGAGAGCATGATTAACATTTAGCTGGATTTAGTCATTAATCAGGAAATTATTCAGTGTTTAATCATTGCACTCCTCTTTGCTGGTACAGGGATGCTTGAGTGGACAGCTTTTTATTTTATTTTGCAGTGCCCGAAGCAAGGACATTGCTCCAGCATCTTCTGTCGCTGCAGTTTGGATGCCAGTAAGATTGCTGAGCGATTCACATGATTTCTCTTGCCTCTAGGCCAGAATCAGAGTTGTGTACAGTATTGCTTCTCAAGCAGCCGTTGTAGGTTGTCTCAGTAACAAATTTGTGGCAACATGTAGCCATGGAAGTTCACCCCCTTGGGCTCTCTAGTAAACCTAATGTTAGGAGACAGAGGGAAAACAAAAGATCTCTTCATTTCACGCTGTAACTGTTGTCCTTTGCCAGTGATATCATTGTGAGTCTGTCAACAAGCTACACTGTAACAAAACATTATATCATTATAGTTGACATACCTAGAGAAAAGTGAGCATAATATGCTATAAATAAAAACTTGGCGATCAAAGTTACATCATTAATGGGTTTGGGTGGTAGCAATGAGTGAAAGGACAGAGTGGGTTCCCTGGCTGCTCAAACATAAATCCCCGTAGACTGTCTTGTTTCTTTTGCCAGCATCTTTGTGTTTTTCTTGTGCATTCATTGAACGACAGCATTCTGACCGTTCTCATCCTGGCAGTTGTTAAATAAATTGGGCATCAGTTGGCGGTTGGCTTACTTTTGTTTTTCTGTCACCTCCTCTATCCAGCCCAACTCTTTCAAACACATATCTAGACTTCTCCTACCAGCTAAATCAAAATTCAGCAAAAAGTAGGACACTTTGAAACAATAAGTGACTAATTGGCAAGGTGATACCGAAATTTGCACTCACAGCTGTGTGATTATATGCTACTGCTTTGAACGTGGCTCAAACAATCATTAGAACTGAACTAGAATTATCAGTTTTATAAATGTGTACTTGTTAATATAGTTAATATATAACTTCATTGCTGCTTAAAGTCCATCTCATAATTTATTCAGAGGAAAAAAAAGCATTTGTCCAGTTAGCAAAACTGACCAATTGTTCCCAACTGAATCAGGAGGGAAAACAACAGAGAAACCACTTAAAAAAAGAGAGAATAAGAGAATGAGATTAAAAGTCAGAAACGTAGGCATGAATAAAGTTTAAATAAGTTGTCTCTTTTCTCGACTAGGAGTCTACAGTCATGTTAGCAGCACTGTGAGGCTGTACTCTGGATCAGTCTGAGCTAAATGCTAATGTCGGCTCATACATGCTCATACTCAGAATGCTAATATGCAGATGTTTAGCTTTACTATCTTAGTTTAGCATGAAAACATTTCCTAATTAGCATTAAACACAAAGAACAGCTCTAACCGATGGGGCTAATTAGTTTTGCAGGTATTTGGACACATTTAGATTTTGACCTGATGATAGGGCTGGATAAAAAGTCAGAGAATCACCAACATTAATACAATTTATCCTGAGGAGGACATGAATGTTTGTACTTAATTCCATGGCAATCCTACCAATTCCTGTTGAGACATTTCACTCTGAACCCAAAAATGTCAACCTGCTGGTGGCGCTAGAGGTAACGATTACATAACCTTCTGAATACATACCTATAAAACCCCAAGATAAACAGGAGTGCTCTCTTCATCTTTATTAAGCTGTCAGAGAAAGCGAATTGGACGTCAAGGATTTTTCCGCATTAAACAGCTCGGTATTACAAAGCAGGATCTGTGCCTGACTGCTCTACCCACATCAAGCATGCTTATGCAACTGCCACTGCTCTTGCACAGGCAGACAGCCAGTTAGTTAGCTTGTAAAGCACAGCAGCAACAGCAGCGCCAGTATCCACATACTGAGAAATGGCATGGTCATGGTATGAGCTTCCTGACTCGCAGCTGGTCAGCTGGCTTTTCTATTTGAAGTGTAGGCTCGATGCCAATGCAACATACGGACACGAGGAGAGTGTACTATATATAAAAAAAGAAGATATTTTAAAATACACTGTCCACAGACCACTGGTTTCCTTGATTAAAAAAGATATGAAGGAATGTTTCAGGGTTGTTTTCACTACCTAATCATCATGACGACTGAGGCAAAGGGATATTTTCTGCATACATGAAATATTTAACAAATGATAAAGATAAGCAATGCAATTTCCAGCGGCTGGCCTCATCATAAAACAATTGTTTGCTTCCTGACAAACGACCTAGGTCATGCTAATATTTTTTCAACAAAATATAAAAGGGTAAACTATAAAAGAAAGAACAATGTTTTCATATCAGCATTCTAAAGATGCGGGCAAACAAGTTAATATGGCGACCACCAAAACACAGGTCGTGTCTTTTTAGCAGAAAAGGAAAGAAATAACAAAAATGTATTCATTGAACACTTCTCATTATAGGAAAAAATTACCAATTCCAAATATATTCATAATAACAGAGTCTCCTTTTATGTAATTGTATAACAGAAACATGATGCTGCTATATTAACGTGATGGGAAATATTTTTAATTAATCTATCCAAGTCCCAATCTATACATCTGAAATGTATCAGCATTTAATCTCTGTGAGATTAAATTGTTTTACTACAACATCTGCCTCTAGCAACAAAAGCATGATTCATATTGTTATGTGTTTATTCAAAGAGTTTAAAATTAGGGCAATATTGTGGCCCTGGCTAAATATGGAAAGACTGAAGACCATGAAGCACAAGACAGGACATGCTGACTTTATTAACATTCAACCAAAAAACCATGATCGTTTCTCAGGTATGAAAGACATGTACATGTGCATATCAACCCTCGCCACCTTCCTGTCATTCATGTGGCACTTTCTTCACTTGAAAAAACATTGCTACAGAATGCAATCTCAGCGGTTACATCATTTGAAAAGTTCTTGGTAAAACAAATTACTTGTATATATACAATCAATGTCATTTCCAGGAGACGGGATAGATTCTAATCTTATTCATATCCAGTCTGACTTTGAGAACTCATCTGCATTCAGTCCGACACAGTTGACTCCCTTAGATCCACAAAGAAGCTCCTTTGCATTACCATCTTCTAAACCTCTGCTGAGATTACTGTGCAGTTGAGTTTGGAAGCATCATGTGACAATTGTTATTGTGACAGGAGCTTGCTGTTGCACTGCAGTCCCAAATGCACTCAGTGCTACTATTCCGTAAGGGCATGATCTAACTGTCCCCCTCAATAAAATACTGGGGTAACTGCGAGCTGCGGAATGAGTCTTAATGAACTGTGTAGCTCGGTTTCTCTCTGTAGCTCTTATACGACTGTTAGCGTTGCTGCTGAAGGTCTCTAACAGTAAACCCTTTTCACTTCTCCCGTACTGAAGATTTGATTATACATTCACCGTGTCTGCCTCTGCTTTCCACAGAACTCCCTCTCTTTTTCTGTCACTTTTATTTCTGTGAAAACACATACACTTTACTACTTTAATTTATGTTCACGGTCTTCTTTGGAGCATACAACCTAGACACAAACTCTGCTTGACACTTGGGGAGGTTGTGTCTCCAGTTCGACACATCAGATTCATTCAGTGGTCCAGAAGGCCGCGTCTCCTAAAATATCACGCTGCCACCTGCAGACAGAGCATTACCTTGCAAGAAGTTTAGCTCGTTTCCTAGGCATCCCTGATATCTACAGACCTTTCACTACTAATTTATGATCATTACAGTAAGAGCACAAAATATAAACATAATCGGTCAGCACTCATAACTATAGCTGTGAGAACACATTCTCCAATATGGTCAACAGTATTTCCCACCTGCTGCTCTGCTGGTCTTCATGCAACAACATTCTGGTCTATCGTAAACTGTTAGGTGTGAAACGCACATCTCAGTTATTGTTTCACACCTTGGAAATAGACACAAACTGTGAATGTTTGCTCTTTGTGATTAATAAAGTTCCATATAGCTGATGTAGTTAAATAACAGGAAGCTCTTAAGCTGTACAATCGGATAATGCATTCATTCATTTCACAGTTCTTGATTGATGATTAGCAGTTTGAAAGATAAGCCAGTACCCCCTGAATTTGAAAACCAGTCCAGTGTTGATGTTTTCATAAATGCAATAGTCTCTGCGCATTAGCAGATGCTAGATGATGTTCAGTGTCACAGTGAGTGATCGCAACCTTATACCAGTAGGGTGAGCTTTAAAGTACTCTGTCACTTGTATGTGGACACATTCTCACACTGACATCTACAGTCTTACATTCTCTGTTTTTTCTTTTCAGATAAAATGTTGTTTTTGCCCCAATTTATTTCTTACCAATTCTCTGAACTTCTGCAATTCTCTTTATCAAATTGTTTGATGACAGACACCTCTGTATTGTCCAGCTCAGATGTTCCAGAATTGTTTCTCTTCAAACTTGTTATTTGGTAAGATTATGCCTCAAGAAAGAATTCTTTTTTTTATGCTCGGTATAATTGTGGGCTGAATTGCATGCCGGACGGAGGTATCAGTGAAAAAACATTATATCAAAGTTCAGTGAGGGAAATACAAGAGAGACCGACAGAGGCATAAACCAAGGGCTTTGACATGGTCCAACACACGCGTCTCTTTTACTTGTTCAGAGACCCTTCTCTCTCTCCCCCACTTCATTTGATCCACCCAGTCCCCTCATCCTCTATTTTCATTATTGTGAATGCAGCATGGCATGCAGTTGGATTTGGTCCACAAGTCATACATTCTAATTACATTCCACAGTTAAACTGGTAAATGTTTTAAATGCAGTATGAGGTCTTTAGGAGAAGGCCAGACATTGTTACATATGTACACTTCTTTCATGTGAGTGCATTCCTGTAGCCCTCTATCTCTTCTCTCCAAAAAATACTTAGTCACTCCCTGATCAGATAAGCACACCTGCATGAGAATCAAAAGTGCTCACAGCTGCTGCAGGATCATCATTTACCATTTTATCAGGCCTTTATAGGGAGCTCATATAGCTACTGTAGTGGCAATGCATGTATGTATAAAGTGAACTTTACTGTACACTGTACAGTATGCTTTCAGATGTAATTAAGGGGAGAGAAATAAGAGACTTATTTTGCTACAAAAAGTGCTACACCTAATTCTTTGTCATTTTAGGGAATATAATACCATTTTATGAAGAAAAATATGGTTGATAACTGTTATAATCTGTTGAATCATATGCACGTTTGGGCTGAAATTGGCAATAGATGAAGGTTCAGGGGGTCACCAAATACATTAGGAGTCAGCATCTGAACCCACTGTTCACAGTACATTTTCCTTACAAATCTTGGTAATTAAATACAAACATCCCTCAGTTTCCAAAATGAATGCATTTCAATTTTATGCCCATTACAAGTTGATATTTCTTCTCTATATAAAGACAATTTGTTCAGATGGTGTCACAAGAGAAAGCCAAGGTGTCAAACAAAAGCGATATGATTCATCCTCTGGGGACTGTGAATAGTGGTAGCCAATCTGGCATTCATTGTTGACGTCTTTTTCTGCACCAAAGCTTGAATGGACAAAAAGACCACGCGTTAATTCAAATTTAGGTCAGCAAAAATGTGGACGAGGTAATTGACTCTGGTTTTCAATTAGTGTTACTGTATCTTACACAAAAAAGGGTGAACATTGAAAAATAAGTCAAATTACCTTTTAAGAAAGTAGTGTTCCAAGAGGGTCGTTTGCCTTTGATTGAACAAAAGGAAAATATATTATCTCTTTGAAGAGATATGCATACGTGTGTCCCAATTTGTCTCTTTGTACGTTTATGTAAGTATGATTATGTCATGCATTCATACGTGTATGATTTTCCCCAGTGGGTCATATGTCGGTCATGGACAGCTCCAGAACTAATTCTGATCCATGCTATGAACGGCGTTCTTTATATTGTTCACGTTATATGTAACACACACTTCAATTCCTCACTGAAGAATCGAATCAGTAATGCTGCTAATGAAAACAATACACAGTTCCGGTGACCACATGCTAATGACTAAGGGGCCTGTATAGTCTTACCACAGTCAGAGGCTGCATCGTCAGAATATTTAAGGGAAGACGAACACCTTTAGAATAAATAGAGAAGCTTGATAGTTTATCCATTGACAGCCGCTGTGAGTGAACACAGAACAGATTTGGCTTAATGTCTTTTGGCCCCAACAGGTCTGGTCATACAGTATGAGCAGCTTCCCTATGGAAGACAATCTACTAGAACAATTATTTCATCCAGAGCAGTGTTAGTGGGAGTTGGGATCTCCAAACGATCTCAAAGCAAGCATGAGTATCATCGTCTGAATTGGCCTGAAGCTTTGGTTATACTATATGCAGATGGGACGCGAGCATGCACAGAGGCGTTTATGCTCAATGTGCTGTTCGTTGCATTATTCTCTGAAACGCCGGAGGGCGTACGAACGAAATTAACTGTGAAGAATCAAAAAGACAAAGAGTGTAATTGGAAAATCCCTCCTATATGTATAATCCCTCCTCCACCGAGGAGGGATTATACTTATCTGTAAACTCATATCTCTTATTCATGGACTACTTTATTGCCTTCGTAAAAGTCCTGTAAAGAAACAAGTCAAGTATTAAGTGTATTATACGAAACTAAGGTTGAATATCCTACAAACAATTTAATTTGTCTGCAAAATATATACTCAAATGTAGATTTTTAAGACCTCCTGTTTCAGAAGCATCTAAAAACACATGTCTAGGGATTACACAAAGAAGGCCAATTTAAGTAGTGCTTTTAATAGATCATGCGCCAAGTTACATATATTCAGGTGTGCACAACTAAGCTCCGCGACCACTTGCGGACCCTTTGCGCACAACGCGCAGGCCGTAATTACGTCATTTTTAATTTTGCTTTTGCAAGTGTTTCTTATTGAGAATAAAAATCTAGACAAGAAAGCAAAGTCGATTTAAAAAAAAAAAAAAAAAGGAAGAAGTGAGACGCACTGGAGCGGATGCATAATGATGTATTATTAATGAGTCTGATTTTTGTCTAATGCAATCCGTTCTGTCATTTCACAAGATACATTGTGCAGTTGTGGAAGTGAAAGTCACAGTTAAATACTGATGGATGCATACCAAATGATGTTGCTGCTAAAATGTATCTCTGAGTAACTTTGCCTCAAAGCTTAATCTGGGATTAAGGTGTGATAACTGCTGCCAGTATGTGACAGCTATGAGTTTCTGAGGTTCTAAGTCATTTTTATTTTTTATTACAAGTACGATACTACTCCTCAAAAGCTTCTATTCAAGAATTTGTGTGCCGAATAGAATAACACACATTAAAAATAAAGTATAAATGTATCCATAAAAGTGCTCAATACAAAATGAAGCACATATCCAGTTCCTCCACACAGCTCTCAACATGACGATGTCTAAGCCAGTGGCTTGCAGCTAACAGTGCAAACAAAGGTAACAGTGCTGACAGAGCTAACGGTGTTTACCTGAGGGGAAACCAGAGGGTAGGGGCTATGCCGCGTTATCAGCTGTGACCTCCGTAACATGCACTAAAAGGCACACGCGGCACAGACAGAGGGAGAACAACTTCATTCTCTGCTCAGGTAGCCATTGCTCCCAATAGTCGTTTGCTGCTATATTAATGCTCTGAATATCGTAAAGAGAAAGTTGTCATACAAATAAACATTCTTTTCACTTTTATTTGGGTTGATTACACCTCTTTTAGGGTTTAGGGCGTGTACAGACTAGGCTTGATTGATTGACTCCTTGACTCCCCTGTTTGTTTTCTTATAGAGCAAGACAATTTGCACCCTAAGTTATTTTTTATGTATATGCAGTTTGGTGACTGAGCAGTTTCAACCCCACTAGAGGTTTAATCAGCCAGAATAAAAAAGAAAAAACACCAGAGTTGGGTGCCTTTTTAAATTTACATTCAATACCTTGCATGTAGTGTTCTCAACATTCTTGTATTTATGTCCTTAGACACAAAGTATCATAAATGAATCCCTTCTAATAGAAAACCAATTACTTTTTCATTTTTTTTTTTTAAATACGTGCTTAGTGGTGCAATATTATACGATAAAATCACAAAGGGAGGACATTTTCACAGATCAAAGCTACAGTATTTTTACAGCTGAATGAATTCAATTTGCAAACATAAACTGGCTACCATGCTGAAAGCACCTGAGAAATTGCTGTTTGTCCTTTAGGGCAAGAAGTGAGGCTTCAGTGAATTACAAAAGCAAAAACACTCTGTAAAACTCCACAGGGGATATTAGAAGACGCTTAGAACTCCTATTAATCTTACCAGCTCAGGAATGAGTTTTGCAATGTAAAGCAGCCAGGCACCTGGAGCTGCACACCTAAATGAATAACACTGTCCTTACTTATCCTTCACCTCTAATTTGGAAGTGGAGTGGAATAAATCTACATTAACAACATGTTGATGGTTCTACCTTTGCTCGAATAATAGTAAATAACTTTGTTTTCCAAAATCAACATGCAAAATTATTTATAACAATCGAATAATTAATATTAACACCCTAACAATGCTATATGAATATGTGGCATGTTGGATTTAGCATGAAGTCTTAGCAATTTTCTTTGCTTGTATATTTCTATAAGTTTTTAAACCACCTCTGATATTATCTTCTGACTCATTTCTGATGTTACATGAAAGGATATACTGCAGGCTCTGTAGTGCAGTGTAGGAGAAAACGAACCGTGATGACACAAGGCAGTGCCTTAGTGTTATGTGAGGTTGTATGGTTCGTGTAAAGCGGGTCATTTGTCATTTTCTGTATTTATGTGTGTGCAGATCCCATTTTCAGTGAGAACTACAATTTGGCCAAAATACGATGGATTCATCCATCTTTTTTCTATACCTGCTTATCGTGTTCAGGGTCAGAGTGCATCCCAACATGAATTTGCTTTGTTGCTATCTATTTATCTATTTCGGTGACACACATGTTTATAATAGCCAAGAGGATCTCATGTGTTGTCCACTTTCTTTACATATGTCGAATTTGAACTATGATGATATTACTCAGAAAGCATTTTGCTTCTTTCCCACAAACAAATTAAATTCTTTCTATGTTAAATAATCTGTTGTTGTTGATCATTTTGGTAAGGTTTCAAAACAATGCATATGGCTGTTTTTCATAAATCAACAGAGTTCACTCTTATCCAAACCAAATCACTCACTACATTACAGATGACAGATACAGATGAAGGAGCAAGTAATATTGTTTGTTACACTCCTGTCTGCACTGAATAAATTATTGCATTGAAAAGGCAATTTTGGAAAAGACATTGTGTTTGTCTGTAACAATCATTTTAATGCCAGTGGTGTAAATTCTGTGCTACATACACTTTTTGTATCAATTTATTTCAATTATACAATACTTGCATCACCAGGTTTTATTAAGGTCTTTCTACATTACATAAGAAAGATTTTGTCAATAGCTCAATCGAAAAAACTGTGTGTGTGTGTGTGTGTGTGTGTGTGTGCGTGGCCTCTCGAGGATTGCACATGTTAATGTTAGCTAGAGGTGGTAGAACTGTTGATAAAGTATGACCAGGGGGAGTTCTGATGCTTATGGGATTTGAATAACTTCCACAAAAAAAAGAAACTGTAAAAGTAAGCCCCAGGAGGATCCCCTTCTGTGCAAACACACGCACGCACGCACACACGCACACACGCACACACACACACACACACTTATTCACCCACTGATACAGGATAAAACATTTCCCAGCAGTCTTCTTTGACACAAAACACACACATACAAACACACACATTTATTTGAGGTATTGATTAAATTCAATTTACAATTACTCCCTTTGTAAGAGACAAGAGCATAATTAGGATTTTGTCCCAAGTGAAGGACACGTTATTAAAGGTCAAGACTCTTATGTCAAGAGGTTTTTCAATCAAAGAATGACAATGATACAGCTCAGCAGACTTGAACAGTAATTGAGACTTGTACTGGATGTGATTACATATGATTTCAAACTAGCAACTGTACGGAATTTCAGGTGGTTGTAAAATTGCTTTCCATTTCAGACGTGTAATTCATTAAGCTGAGGTGCATTTCTCAAATTGGCTTCACAGCAGACATTTTGACTTGAACCCAGGATGGTTCAGTCCCTTGGCCACCAGGGTGCCCTATATTTATTCATTATTTTATATTTTATTACATTCATATTTTTATTTGAAACTCACTTTATCTTAAAACTCACTGAATATAAGATAACTCTATATTGTGTAGCTGTTTGGTTTGTCAGTAAGCAGGCAGTGACAGAGGAGAATAAAAAAAGAGGACGGAAGGGAGGGAGATATGGGATAGTGCCATAATTAAACTGAATAACATCATAGCATCACAAAGTATCTGTTACCATATCTAAATGAGCTGCAAAAGTGTATTTAATAGGCTTGTAAAACACAAAACAAATCTGCAAAATGAACCCAAAGTATTATTTGAAATGTGGCTACTGAAGAAGGATGTTCCAGTGGTCGTTAGAATCCTGATGGAGATGTGAGGGAGCCGTGGCACAACTGCAGGGAACATCGGGGACGGCTGTGGGTGTCTGGTAAGTGGACAGGTGGTACTGAGGTGGAAAAACCTCTATTTTGATGACAGATGGAAAAAATTGAAAACACATCCATATACAGAAGATGAAAAGCTTATGGTATTGTTTTCTGTAATTGCAGCACATTTCTGCTTTGCTGCGCTGTGCATGTGTTGTCAAATTGGTGAAGACGTTTTCTTCATGGGCTTTTTACCAGCCGTGACGCTGAAATTGTTTTCACCTTGTGAGTCTATTCACGTGTGTGTGTGTGTGTGTGTGTGTGTGTGTGTGTGTGTGTGTGTGTCATGGCAAAGTGTGGTCCTGAAGAAACCTACTACAGCAGCACTTTAGGGGGGTAGAAAATATATTCTGTTATGATTACTAATCAACTCCTAATGTCTTGGGACTACAGATGAAAAATAGCATTTTGGCTAACTCTGGCACATTTACAGAAATGTTTTTGTGCACTGTCCCTTATCAAATAAACCAATTTTAAAAAAACAAAAAAAAACCTAATCCAAGTATTACAATATTAAAGTAACCTGATTTACTTACTCCCTGTTACATTTGGATTACTTCAATGTCAAACATGTATGTCCATGTTAGTATATTGTTCTTTATTTTAAAATCTTTTTCAAAATTCTAAACTTGCTAATTATCCCCATTTTTAATAAATATATCAGTAATATTATTATGTCTTTTTTTTGTGTAACTATGACAGAATGCACTTTGTTTGTATCCTAATTACGTAACAGTGTTCCATGTACTCCCCCAAACCTGTGTAGCCACCGAAGCTGTTTTAGTACTTTGGCAGTTTATATTTCTGTCTGTCTAACTGTCTATATGAACTCATCACAAAACTTTACACGTTGAGATAAAAATAAAGTTCAAGTTTGAAAATGGGTGCGGTCTGAGCAAGGGTGGAGGTGGTAGGGGGTAGGAAGAGGGGAAAGGGCAATTGGCGCCCCAACTTTGCATTGGGTGTTGCTGCACCACACTTTTTGTCTAGTTTCAATGTTCAGTGCCAATGCAGGATGTAGTGTGCCCTATATGTAGCAAGACAGAAAGGAAGGGAGAGGAAGGAAGGGTGATGGATGAATTTGGAGAAGCTGTGAAAGGGGACTTTTGGGTAGCCTCAAACTTCCTCTGAACAACTATTCAAATGAAAAAGTGGAACATCCATCTTGTTGGACTGGGGAAGCAAACTATTGTCGAATGATAAGCAGAATATATTAAGAAAATCCTAAAGAACCCTGGGCAAGTTGTTTTTCAGTCTGACTGCTATAAGCACCATCACTTATGTCTATTAGGTATTGAATCACAGTCAAGACCACCATTAAGTCTAGCCACTGTCTTGGTGCAACCAGTACATGCAGTACAATACATTATACAGACAACAGTCTGAGCTAATGTCCCTGCTCACAAAGTTGGTCAATATCAAAAGGTGAGATGAATTTATATGCAGATGTTATGAGTCTGCCTTTATTTCCCTGCATGTGTTGAAAGTTTAGAAGTAGAGAAGTAATCAAAACTGTAATTATTTCCCATTTTCTGTTCATTTCGCTACCGGAGAAAGATCAAACTGCTCACTTTTAGTTCGTTGATGGTGAGTGTTCTGAAATGAAACTTCTGTTTGTTTGAACAGGAGGGCGCTGGCATCAATTATAAAGTTTTTTTTTTTCTCCTTTCATTGACAGTTGTTCTGTGCTCCCTGGTGCAAGTACTGTTCTTGAAGCTTCTAATGTCTATTTGACATGCTGTTCTTCAACTTCACGCTGAATCCACTCCTTATGGACCCCCTGCTATCACCCGCTGGATACATTTTTCTATGATATTACTGCAACACTTTTGAATGTCTGATGGAAGCGCTGCTGTTCTATGTAATCCTCGAATGTCCAGAGAGCCGCCGCCACTGGCTATGACCATCAGGAGTGTGGTGTCCAAGCTAATGTCAACTTTGTTCCACTGCCAAGGTAAGATAGATGTCAAGTTAAATAAATACAGTAAACCATAATCTATACAAAGTAATTGTTGTAAATGGTATTCTCAATGGATTGTAAATTATCAATTTGTCACATGCTGTAATTAAAGATGCAATCAATATCATAATCATAAGCAAAACCCAAGATCAAGATAGCTGAATTATGTTACTAAATTCAAAAAACAAAAACGGAACCAGCCAAGCAAAAAAAAAGAGTAAATAAATTATCAAATGCCTTTAGCTGTCTATAGCCGATAGCATGCTTATAGCAAGTCTGATGTATGAAGTCTGTTGACGCATGTTTAATGTCTGAGTTGTTTAATTGCACTGGGGGAGCAGAATACAAAAAAAGCCTTGGTTACACACACACACACACACACACACACATCAACGCAGGAACACATTTGCATGAACAACACGATCAAAGGTGGTTTAATTTCCAGACACACACAGAGGAAATAAAAAAATGTTACTTTTGCTAACCAGAAGCTGAAAGTTAAAAGTGCCCATTCAACTCAAATTGTCCTACCATTTCATTTTGAAAGGTTTAACTTGTTTTTTTTTTCATTCTTCCCCTGATCAAACCTATTGTAAACAACTGAACTAGCTATGTGCCACACTTTACACTTGGGTCTCCTGTCTTGTCAACACCTCTGAGTATTTGGAGAATTGGAAAATAAGTCCTTATTTCATCAGTGCGGTTAAGGTAGTTCTGCCGCTGTTATCCCTGCTGAGACACCACATCAGCAGAAGGGTCCTGCTTGAAGCAAACCAGCGCAGAAATGATTGAGCGATGCGTTTCGACAGTGAGGGCTGTGTCAAGGGTCAAGGAGGTGAATCTATCCTCCCAAGAGAAGATAGATGCCTCTGAGCAGAGATCCGGGCCGTCTTTTGGAAACAAGCTGTCTGTCGTCCCCACCCAGGACAAATAGAGGGGTTTTACTCCTCATACTTCCTGGTTACCAAAAAGACAGTAGAGTTTAGACCCATTTTGGAGATCCGCATCCTAAACCAAGAAGTTCATAATGCTAAAACTGGTCCAGCTGGGCGATTGGTTCACCATTTTCTAGACATGCTACTACACTTAAAACACTAAGTAGATGTGTGGACACACCGCTGCATAGGCTGCGCGTCATGAGGGCATTATATTATGTCGACAACCTCATAGTCATGGCCAATTCCAGGGACAGTGCTATGTTTTACACAACCCAATTAAACTTGGGTTGACCTAGCCAAGTTGGGGTTTTGCAATCAACTGGGAGAAGAGAAGCCCTCTACCACACCAACAGGTCGAGTATCTGGGGATTTTGCTCGACACATGAAAGCTGCGGGTCTCTTTGACGGAGCTCATACCGACTGTTCTGCTGCATGCAGTTTCCAAACTGCGGTTTGGGTGCATTAGCAACAGCGTTGCACATCACAAAGGCGGTATGGTTCATGGCGGCTGCCAATGCGGTGGTGCTGCTGGGGCTGCTGCACATGCGGCACCTGCAGAGCTAGTTTGCCTGCCAAGAAACACAATGTACGCTGGCTACCATTCCAGGTAGAATCAGTAACTCATGTCATTGATTGATGTCTATCAATTAAATCTGTCATTTGATGTTTAAACTGTTCAGCAGTTGAGAGGAGATTGTGAAAGCACCTTTATATTACTTAGATCTAACATCAAACTCATTTACATTTGGAAATGTTATTGTGTCTCCTGATGGCTCTGATGGGCAGATGGGAGGTTAAGCTGTATGCGGTGACGGCTGTTCCTTTGTGGACATCTCTTCATCTTGAAAGTTGTTGGATGATTGTAGTTTGTTGAATCGCATTCTTTCATCTCTCACTCTGTAGCAGTTGGCTCGACTTTCTCCATCTTTGGAACCTGGTCGTCTTCTTTGTTAAGGTTCGATTTCAATCGGTGTTCCTCATCTCCATCTCTCTCAGCAGGATGCCGAGTCGTGTTATCACCCTCCTTTGTAGCAGCGGGGGGTCATTACGGCACCTGTGCCAGTTTCAAATAGTCTTTCATTTTAAAGTATTTTCTTTCAGAGTCTCTTGCTCTCAATAGTTGCTGGAATAAATCTTCAGCACTTTGGTGTATCGCAGGTAGGAGCTGCATGGCACATTAAACCACTCCCACGCTATGAACTGTCTTGATTATTTAATTTAACAATTTGTTTTACCAAAATTAATACTGATTACATACAGAGTCAATTTAATTCTTTCATATTTGAAATGTGAGCTATCTCAGCTGCAGAACGACACCAATGAGTTTGGTATAAATTACTGAATAATACCTTTTCATTTCAAATCAATTAAAGACGGAATTAATTAAACAATTGCACAACAGATAGACATCGTTATCATGACAGACAGACCTATGTAGATATACATGTATGTGTATCTTTATGCATAATAAGTGAATGGATAACATTAATCTCCACATTTCCCTTCCCCCTCTGGTGTTCTGTGCTGTGTTTGAGATAAAGTTGCAGGCCGAGCATATAAAATCCAGTTTATATGGCAGGAAACTGAAATGAATGTAAACAGAGTTGGGTATCATGAACTTAACTATACATAACTTTTATAAACTCAGATGTTTAAATATCTATATATAAATTACTTACTAAGACTAGGACTAGCATATCGAGTACAAGTTTCTTTAAGTTGTTTATTAACAATTGGATGGGTCTCTATGTCGTCAGGAACGTGGATGTCCGTAACCAGAAGGTGGGGTTATAAAACATTGAGTGACCCCAAGTCATATCTTGAGTTTGTTGTCCAGGCACATGGTAAATTGAGAGTCTAACCACTTAGTGCCCTATGGGGTGTGAGAGCAGTTCCTGAAAGAAGTTTATTAGTTATTGTTTTGTCATCGTTCTGTGGATGTTCGTTACATAGGAAAGCCAATCAAGCAATGGAGCACACCTCATTTTTGAACTTCCTGAACTTCTTATAGTTGGACCCACCTCTTTTTTGCCAGAGCTAACCAGTGAGAAAAATGTAATTATTGAGCTGCAACATCATCACATGGCCACCAGGATACTCTGAAATTACAGTCTCCCATATGGCTATCAGAAAGCATATTCTGGAACCAATCAACATATGGTAATAAGACCTAGCCAAGACATATTACAGATCAACAATTAGCAATCAACCCACCATCAGAGAGATGGCACTTTCCACATAATCATCATAGAATCAACAAGCCCATTCACAGTTTGGCCTAGGCTTCCACAAACACATGCTCAATCAGACGTTTTCATCCAGCATATACTGTGAAAATGACTCCGAACCATTGGAAGTTGATTCAATGAAGGTCTACCATTAAAGAGATTCTGAAGACACGAGTGTAATATGGATGACTAAAAGGTCATTTGAAATTCAACTTAACATCAATACAGCCAGCTATATCAGCGATATCAATTTCTGTATTCTTCTATCAGATCCTTTCAGTATAATCACTTCAAGATAAGGAAATTATATCTGTAGTGCTACATATTGTACACCATAAAGTAGAATTTATTTCATGTTAGAGTTTTATTTGACAATTTTTAAATAACATGGTAAACCAAGAAAACATTTGATGGACAAACATAGGATAGTAAACCAATCTGGGTCCTAATCTATCACTCCTTTCTGGTTGTATTCATGAAAGACGCATCTGGCAAGGCTGACATTGTGAGCATGACATTTGCATTACTCTTTTAATGATTTATGTTTCGTAAAAGCCACACACTCAAGGACAATTTTAATCAAATGGCAGGAGAAGCAGAAGATTGAGATGAGTTGGAGCTAGAACAAAAAGACATCGTGAGGGATTTAATTAAGTGCTGTCAGCACTGTTTAAATTCGCTGGAATCCAGATCCACATGCACATACTAATACAATTACCCAACCGAGTCAGTGTCTCTTAGCTGAAGTCTATAATGAACTTACGATATGAAGGTTAAATTGATGTCTACCTATATTTACAATATGGAGTAAATGACTGACTTAAATTCATTCTAATAAAAACAAGGTCATACATTTTATATGGAGACAGGTGATAACAAATGTTAGAGGGCTAAACTTTTGATTAACACCCAAGTATTATAATGTGCTGCACTGGAGGTAAGATGATGTTTCATGAAACATATTCTCTAAGTAGTTAATGGAGCTAATGATTTGTGGAAAGTATTGCAGAGAGTTTGATGAGCAGTGAGTCATTTAAAGCTTTTTTCAGAATGGATTTTTCAGATTCTCATTTTGTCTGTGCCATTTAACTACCTGTCCAGTCTTAAGACGCTCTCTTCCTCTGTTTAACTTGCATAACTCATGTCCATATTTCCATTTTATCTGAGGGGCTGTAATGAACAGATCTCAGATTATTGTTTGACGTCGTCTTTAAATCCTTCCAGTCAGGCAACTGAGATACTTTCTGGACTTCCTCTGCTGAGCAGATTTGGATCAAGAGAGCTGGGACTGCCTGCCAATCAGCACAGTGAATGCATTCAGGAAATATCCTATTAACTAAACTACATTTATCTGTGAAGCACCATGAAATGCAGTTTTGTTACTCTGGGACTGTATGCCATTTGCGAACAGTTTTATAAAGTGGGAGCTATAAATCCATTTATCTTTTCACAAGTATTTTCTAATGCTGGCCGTTCCTGATGTTAGAATGTAAATCTACATACATCCCACTGGCACTCAGCATGCCTGCCTAGTAAATAAAAAATAAAGGTTGTCCATTATTCACTTTGTTCATTCTTATTGAATAACTGGTATAAATAGTAAGGAGCAATAGCAATCATTTAGAGAATGTAATTGTTTACCATGAAAATATCACTAATGAACGGTAACAGTTATATAAAAAGAAGGGACGCAAATAAACATACATTTAAAAAAGTTAGTATGTAACAGTTACATTAGCTAGAGTTAACTATGATATGTACGAGTTCCAATCAATGAATAAACTATCAAGACTTTATAAAGCCTGTCATTGACATTAAGTATCTCTTGTGTGCAAACAAATAATATATTATAGCTAATTTATTCCAGACTGCTGGGGTCAGATCTCTCTCATACATTCTTCTCTTTATATCCTGTAAGAGAATATAGTACTGTTAATATGAAAGGGAGACACAACCTCATTTGTTCAGACTGGGTAAAGGCAATTTCATTAGGATCTCGGGAACAAAGCTCGACTACAATTAGGTAATATGGCTCTTTATTGACATTTTGACATGATGAATTAAAAAAAATCCTCAGACCAAATTGTGCTAAAGAGCTAAGTGATCCGCATCAGATCCAAGGAGCCTTGTAGAAATCTGAAATGCTCTTCAGACTAACTACTTTAAAAAACGTCATCTCAATATTCCATTTGAGAAGGGCACTGAGGACAAAAGGGCACGGTCTAAATTAAAGCCTGCTCAACCAAAAATGTGCTCACTGCCTATTTCTATTTAATTTGAGTGAGAGCATCCACTCCAAATGCTAGTTACCCAAATTCCCTTTTTTTCAAGTAAATCTTAACTTTTTAAAAGAATTCACATGCAAATACAAAAATGTGCTTGCAAAACCACCCTACTGCTAGATGACCATCGATGTAAAGCAATATTCCTGTGACCCATGTACAGTAAATGATCATATACATGGAAATTAAAACAGGGGAGAGAGAGGCAGAAAGTACTTTCTTTACTTTAGGACAAGTGCATATTGGAAGTAGAAGATGATAATTTAGGGCTTGATAGGTGGAGGGGAGGTTTATGAAGTGATTCTCAAAGAGACACATTTTCATCTTACTGTGGGTCAAAAGTGTAAAGTCTAACCACTGATACTGGAAATCTAAGAAACAAGACTCTATGTGGGCAGAGAGGAAATTCATTTTGGAAACATTAGTTGGAGTGAGTCACCTAGTTGAATGGTTTGAACACTGATTGTGTAATACATTGTGAAAATTTAAACCAGGATTTTACAATTTTTTTGTGTGATATGTTCAAGAGCCTATTTATGGTTGTGATTTGGACAATAATTAGATACAGTGTTTTGTTTTCACACAACATTGAGTCATCCATCCTTTTCAGGACCACCGAGGCGAGAGCCCATCTCGATTGGGCGAGGGTGTAACACATCTCAATAGATGCATGGTTTCAAGCCCATCACGAAAAAACACATTCACACTCACAATTACACCTATTTCAGAACTCCTATACTTCCCCTGACCTGCAAGTCAGTGGACAGTGTTAGGGAAATGATGCACCTGATGGAAACCCATACAGACGCAGGCACAACAAGCAGACACCACCAGCACCAACCACTTTGCCACCATACAAACTATAAAACATATAATGTGAGGAAAGTTTTTAATGATGGTAGCAAATTACTGTATTCTGATGGTGATGGGGATTGTATTTTAGAAATGGACAGTAGTCTCCATAACTAAATGTGTACTGCCTTCTCTGTAAATGGCTCAATTTAAATAGAAAAGGATATTTCAGTGACCTATGCCCAGCACTAGCATCGTTTCAAGGATGGTAGCAGAGACCACTGACTTTTAGTGTTACTGTATGCTGCATCCTGAAAAGAAAATGCTAATTGGAATACCTAATCTTCTCCGCTGAGAACTCAGCCAAATGCCAAGGAACATGACAGGTTGGCTGCTTTACATTGTCTGCTTGTTTAGGACTATTGATTTTGGTACAGAGAAGAGCTGATGTCTGCAGCGTATGTTATGTCGAGGTCTTAGCAGCTATCGACTGTCTTCAGGCTCCTTTGGTCCTCAGCAAAGAGCCGGCAGCTGACTCCTGTAGCAGCTAGTTGCAGTTGCAGAGTACAGGAATTGAAAGTTTTTGAAGTGGAGCAGGGACACCGGCGTGATTGCTGTTTTTGAGCAGGGGGCAGGCAGAGAATAATCAAACTGTGGATCAGCAGAACAAAGGAAGGAAAGATTGGGTGGATGCAAACTAACAGCAAATGAGTGGAGATGGACCGATTTACTGTATGTACTACAAGGCTGATGTGGTGCGTCAGTCATTTCAAACTAGACATTGTTGGCAACCCTCAAAACCTGATTTTTAATTCTAGTAGAGGTCCCAACGTTTATATATATATATATATATATATATA